>NC_041357.1:8921201-8993701 GCF_900634415.1 Cottoperca gobio
TCCAACATTAATGGAGAAATTGTTCAGTTAAGATAAATAGCAAATCTAACGAAACTTCCCTTCTTTGAATGTCAATGTTTGACTGTAGTAGAGCTTAAAATTATTTATCTTATGGTAGTTGGCCATTATTTAAATCTAAACCTAAATTGCTTTTGATATCGGGATTCAAAGGGATTTGGGTTTTGATAAGGAGACTTTGTTCTCAATTAGGCTTTGATAAAATGCTATCAAACTTCCTCTAAAAATGGTGCTTTGTTTTTAGTCTGCTTGACCACATATGTGACTAACAACTGTGAACTGATTGAGCCAATCAGTTCACAGTTAGGTCCCAGTAGGATCGTCCTCTGATGCAGCGTGCTGCAGTATAGAGGAGGTGCTAAAGTAATTAGAAGCCAATAAGTTCTGACGAGGAAGAGCCTGCAGTTTAATTGAAAGTAATTAGTATGTGGAGGGGAGGAAGGGCAGGTACACAGATGTAGTACACACACACGCACATATGCACCAAGACACACAGACACACACAGTGATAATAACATTTTAGTGCATCTCAGACACAATGCAAACTGTGCACACTGTCAAAAAGGGGCTGAGTAAATCAATATTTTACAGTAAGTACACTACATCAATTAAAGGAACGCCTGCCATTGGATACACCATGTACTGCTGCGTATAGATATCATCAATGTGATCTTTTGTGTCTGTGCAAAAGGATGGTTTCTATTTTGAGGGACTGACCCCAAAGTCTGATGTCTCACTGAAACGCCACTGTAAGTGTATAAATATGTTGACAGGATAAACTCTTTGAGAATAACCAAAATAGACCGCCAGACAAAATTATCCTAGAATCTAAGATCAATACCCAACAGATCTTTTAGACTTAATATTACCCTTTATTTCTTGATGGGGAGCAATACTCTTGTTGACAGATATCAAGTCAAATCTTGTGTGCAACTTTGAAGTATCTTTTAATAATGTTTATTTTTAGCTTCAAAATCTTGTGTCACTGTGTTGCCAAACTTCACCAGCTAATATGCAAATGACTAAACGCCCAGTATACAGTAAAGAAACACAAATACATCATGCACGGCAGTGACTGGATACATTCTGCTGTTGTTGCCCTTCTCTTTTTTAAATTAGCTTCTCCCTGCCGTCCATTTTCACCTCAACTAACACATTTCTGGCTGAAATAAGCATGTGTCTGCATTTTAATTAAAACACAGTTCACACACATACTGATGATGTGAGAAACCTGTCAAAAGTCCCTGGAGATGAAGTAAAAGCCTTGAAGCTGTGTATCATGTTAGTGGAATATTTGCACACATCTGCATTTACCATCATGTGATTTCTTTATAAACTGCTGTAAATAGCAGGTTGCTATTGTTTGTTTCCTCTCCTCTCCATGTTGCTTCTGTTCTCATGCCGCATGCTTCTCTGATGAAGATGTTCATATCGCTAGTTATTTATACTTGTACGAATTTGGGTAATGTGAATATTTATTTTTGCTTCGATTCGATCCCGTGTCCTAACAGGAAGTTGGATTAACCAAGCTTGTTTGACGCTCGGGGCCAAACAATCGGCTGTCAAGATTTACGCAAAACATCCTTCTCTCAGTAGATTTGCAGAGACGTTTAAACATTCAAGCTTTAGTATGTTGATATACTGAGGATATCAACAGTGCAAACAGAGCTGTACAAACCTTTATGAACTGTTATGAACCATTATGCCTGATTATATAGATGTATTATTTTACACTACAGAAAGCTCAGACAGATGCAGCTGGAGCTACATGTACTACAGAATCATGGAGGAACAGAATTACATTCAGCAATGAACAATTAAAAAAACTAAACAAATGGTGACAGATGGCACAGGCATTGTCGTCCCAATGGGGAAGGTTAAAATTATTATTTTGTTTAACGTTTATTCACCGCAGAGTGCGTTCTGAAATATCATCAGGAAGTAACAGTTTTCTCTGTTTCTCACAAAGAAAAGAAAATGTAACATCTTGACAGTTTGCATATTAAAATGCCAGGCATGTCTGCAGTGATGACAGCTTTTTCCAAAATATGTCAAGAAATATGCAGGAAGATTGTTTATTGTCTGTGTTTTATACTAACAATGTCAAACCTTTGTTTTGAAAACTCATAAAGCATAAATCAGTGAAGGACCAGCAAGATGTAACAGTTTCTACCATTGATCAGGGACACTGATGGTTCTAACATTTTCAGTAAGGACGTCTTCAGATGTTGCCTGATATCAGACAGAATTGTCAACTCAATACACCATCTTCAGTCTGACATTGTCTCCGCTCTAAATGATTTCCGTGGGGGAGGGGATTCGAGTTTCCCTAACCAATCACTAGAGACCAAAGTATCCGCCTGAACCTGTCGTCACTAATGCATAACCATGCCAACATACTGGTTTTGCCGCGGTTTTAAGAGTTAAGTGGAGCAAATTAAAAATAAACTACTCCCGCTCACTGGAAACCATGCTTTTTCAACCCACAAACCACTGTTTCATGTCATGATGCCAGACGAATCAGTCAAGTTGGTGGAGTGGGAGGATGTAAAGGTCTGGATCCAGGCATCTTCAGACTGCCACAGTCATACATTAACAGGAGCTCAGGGGAAACGGTGCCCCTAAAGTTCACAGAATGCCTGTGAATAAAGGATGAAGAGACATCAAGTCTTAAAATTAAAAGAAGTTTTTGTTTGCATTTTGCCCTCTGCGTTCTGTCATGTTCAAAATAATTTTGATCGGAAAACATGCAGTGAAGGTTTGGAGCCAAGAGCTGTTGAATTGTCACCCTTATATGTGTTACTATATTAACACATATAAAGAATGTTCTTTACTTTAAAGATAGTTAGTTAGTTAAAAGGTGGAATATGTCAAGACCGAACAACAACATTTCACACTAGGGCTTTGTGATGTGACAATACTGTGAGACAACACCTTGATTTTCCATTATAGAAGATTTATTCATATCGCTTTTAAAAAATAATTCCAAAAAGTCAGGAAGTGGCAAAAATGTGATTTAAAAATACAAAACAAATTTCTCACCCTGGAGAAATGGCAACATTCAAAAATGCTCTGATAGAAATACAACCAGTGTACCATGACCACAAAAACACATGACATGACATGCTGGATTCCTTCATCCCTGTAAACAGGAATATGTGTGTCCCGCGGCGGGGAGGAGGGAGGTGAGGACAGTGACGGACTCTTTGAAGCCATGGTTTTCTTACTGGTCTGTGACGGACAGGAGGCACCAGACTGTACACAACCTGTCTGACAGGGATGAGAGAATTCAGTGGGATGTTGGTACCCTACACACACACAGACACGCACACGGTTATTTTCTTTCTTGTATGGTCTTTCAGCTCCATTATCTACCATTTGTTCTATGGCGTTCCCAGGCAGCTCTCAGAGATACGAGAGGTTGAGCAGCAGCAGCAGCAGTAATGGCTGTCTTCTCGGGGCAAAGCGTGGCTACCATATAGTGACACACCGCTGTAATCACTGAGGCAGGAACAGGGAGACAGCTGCTGAGCTCGGAGCTTTCTGCATACTAGGACCCTTAGCGTGTGTATGCGAGAATAAATGGTGATAAAGGAAGAAAAAAAGACTCATTAGTTGGTGAATGTCTCCCAATGTAGAAGCTACCGGCTCCACCCAAGGTGACTCCTCTCCACGCTGCTGCTGTCACCAGCCAGGTGATTTATAACTCCTTAGAGGGGAGGTGTTTGGGGGAAGACGCTCCTGGCCTGGAGGCCCTGCCAGCTTGAGCCCCCGGCTGCAGCAGCAGAGATAGAGGCCCCCTCTGACAGGCTCTCTGCTCCCCAGAGAGCAGTGCTGTCACCAGGGTGCTGCCAGAGCGCCACCGCATCTCGTCCCATTTGAGGCTAATCGCTACTTTATTGGGCTGTTAGTGCCTGTGTCACTGTGGCCCCTGCTCCATAAAAGCTCCATCAGTGTAGATGTGCTATCCCTGTTGTAGTGCCGCCTGCCTGTCTGCATGTTTACTGCCGATTTTATATCACTTATGCCAATTTCAAATGCGTTAGGGCACTATAAAGTGGATTTTGTGGATTTTTCAAATGTGACAGTCCTTTACGGTACAACTATGATAAAGCTTTTGAGAAAGGCTCAGTGGACGTGACATCCTGGGGTGGACAGGGGAAGTCAGAGGAAGTAAACTGGATCAGTGTCATGTGATGTGCAGCTTTGACTACAACTATATATAGATTTACCATAAAGGAATAATACTAGAATGGCTTCTCTTAGCTATGTATTATAGACAAGAATTGTCTTGAGGTGGATTCTGCAGTTTGAATGTTATTTCTGTTTTGTAAATTCTATTTTAGAAATGTAGTTCGTTAGCTGTAACGGTCTAGCTTGTTTGTTATTTAATGATTTTACTGTGAAGCTCTTTGTAACTTTTGTTTTGAAAAGTGCTATGAAGATATATCTAGTAAATAATAGTCCTCACTACTTCACCAACCTTCTGATGTGAAGAAGTTGTGCCATTCAAACAAGCCTTTGTGAGCTGTCCCTCGCTGGGATGTCACAACCAGTGACATTCAGGAGCTGATACAGTTTCCTAATGTAGGGTCTAAATCATCATCTAAATCTCATTTTTAGAAATGATATGTCAAGGGGCAAAAAAAGTCACCGATTTGCTTCATAGACGGCACTCATTCTCCTGTAGGCTTAAAAGTTCACTGTTAAGAAACTGCAGATTCCTTCTTTACAAAGAGCAGCAGCCGTGTCAGTTACAATGGATTCTAACAATGATGGTGTTCATCCATGTTCCACTGTTTTGACAAAATACTGCCCAAATCTCAGGAAAATGTGACATCGGCAGACAACAGTGGGCTGTAACTTAGACACCAGTTGTGACTGTGTCAGTGCACCATCAGACGGGTCTTTCATATTCAATAAAAGTGGAGGCCTTCCATTGCAGAATGTTGAGAACAATTTCAGACAGAAGAAGAAATCTACATTATGCAAAGATCAGCCGTATAACGTGCTGAAAACACCACCATGTTTACACTAACATGTGATTAGCCACAGACTGTGTCCAGGGAGGGCTTAAGGGAAATCAGAGAAAATAACAAGCTCAATCTACTGTCACAACCCATTTCTGCTCAGAGCGCCACGCTCCCACACGTCCTTTTTGATAAGCGTTTCTGCTGTGACTGTGCTCAAGTCATCGCCTGTGGACCGGCGTCTGCGAGGAATATACAACTCCGCTTCCAGTCTCAGTCTCTTCTTTCTCACTAGTTCTTTTCTTTCCATCCTTCTTTCTCGAAGAGCTTTCGGTTGTCAGGGATTTGACGGCACCTCCTACAAAATGACAAGTGACACTATCGAACAGTGGCTGTCGCTGTTCTAGAGGAGGCTCACAAGTGAAAAATCAAATTTTGAAGACAGCTTACATCATCACTTTCATGTCCTTAGGGGGAAGTTGGGGATAACAAAAGTCAGCGAAAGTTTATTTTGCCATTATTTGGAAATTCTCTCTCTGCATAACTGCTTACACTGCAGATATTGCCCTGGATGAGCAAGCACATTTCCGTCATTGTGCACAATTGCTTGCACTGGTACAGTGTGTTACATTTTGTGCCTACCTGTGTACCTGTTGGGTTGACCCCTCCCCGCTGCTCCTGCTGACGCATTGGTTCAGCCCTGGGGACAGTGCTGCTTTGATGCCACTGTGACGTTAATGTTGCTTAAGGTCAGATGCTGTCTGGTTGCACTGACGTACACTTGATGGAGATGGAGGATGGAGGATGCAGACACTGAACTTGATGTTGATTCAAGAAGCAGGAATCAGGCAGTGTGAGTGTGTGTGTAAAGGTTAAGGCCCTGTCACACAGTTCCCTATGCCGGTGTATACGAAATATCGGCAGTAGGTTGATATAAATTAAGGGTAAGTTGTGATCGTTCGAGGGACGCAGACGATACGCCGAACACGCCAGACGATACACCGAACACGCCAGACATACGGCGCTGTCACACAGTTCTGTGTGGCAGAAACGTATGCCGGCGTATATGAATAGTAGCTCAAAATTGGTCAGAGTCCAAATACGTCCAACTGTTGTAGCTGACGTATACATAACTAATACATAACAAATTATTATACGTATGTCCAACATATTGATAGCGTATCACTTACTTACGTATCAGAGTGTCTGGCCAACGGAGCTGGAAAAGTGCCATCTGGTTCACGTCATGCTGATGCTGGAGAACGGCTAGAATGTACTCTTGTTGCAGCCTCTCAGCATCCTCCATGCTCCCCACACGTTGGGTACATCCGGTAATTTTGAACATGCTCAAAACATCAGCGTTCAACAACGCACCCCAGCGTAACACAGTGAGCTCTTAATGAATACTACTTATACCTTACCTATATCAACGTACACCAGCGTGTTGCCGATATTTTGTATACGCCATATTTTTGTATATCTTATGCATTCGTTGGGCATTCGTCTGATACATTTTGTATGAGTAAGTGATACTCTATCAATAGGTTAGACATGCGTATCTGTATATGTTCACTTCTCTGATCTGATCCGATGAAAAGTTGGACGTATTTGGACTCTGACAAATGTTCATATACGCCGGCATACGTTTCTGTCATACGGATATGTGTGATAGGGCCTTTACATTTGACTGTGAAATAGAAGGCGTTGTTCCAACTTTTTCAGGAACATATTGTGTGACCGTATTTCAGCAGATTAAGGTTTTGGATTTTACGGGTCTTCCAAAGTCATTCAAGACCTTATTTTCATGTCGTGGTAGTTTGGTATTTATCTGACCATGGAAACCGCTTTGCCTCGCTATGTGGTGGTTTGGTGCACAGGTGGAGGAGAAGTACAAACAGTTTGGAGGTTCATTCCAATGAGGCTGGGAGAGAAAAGCAAGTTGTTGGTATTTTGGTGGTTAGGGCAGACTGAGAGATCTCCTCATGTCTAAAATACATACATTTTTTATAAAGGACGAGTTCTGTTTGAAGGCAGCATGACATGCAGATGATCTTTGGGAAACGCATTACAAACACAACGCAGCAATAAGGTCCAAGCAACAAAGCTGGTGTCCAAAAAAAGAGCAGTTTCCTGCTTTGAGATGAGTTTCCACCGAGAGTAAGGACATCACTGATTCACTTTACTCTGCCTATATTTTCCCAAACATTTACAGTGCTCCTGCTGAACACGGATGATAGATAGTGATGATGGCGAGGGCAATGTAGGTGATGATGGATGGTGGATGATGATGACTGTGATAATGGTGATGATGGTGACTTTTTATTCTGGGCTGCAAAGCTGAGCATCCGAACACCACCCCAGCTACCATACATCATTCCCCTCACAGAGCCACCCCCTACAGGTGCACCATCCCAACTGCCAGAGTGACCTCATCCGTCCTCATTATGTCCACATCATTACACACGCATGTACTCACACATACTCCACACATTTATAAATCGTAAACTAGGCCAGAGTATCTCCAAGGTTTTGGCTTTAGGAAGATGAAAGTTTAGATTCCCTGTGTTTTTACTTCTCTCTCGTCACTTTCTATCCTTATTTCCTGCACTTCTCTGTTTCTCCGCCACCAAACCTCTGAACATCTCCCCCCAGCTATCCAGCTTTCCACCCTGCTGTCCCTCCCTCTGCTGCTCTGTTATCTGGCCAGGCAGGGTCATCCATCTGGAGTCACAGACACAGTGTGGAGGTCCCTCCATTTATTAGCTCCTAAGAAAGGCCACAGAATCAATTGTGTGCATTAAAGGCCGGCTGGCTGTCAGCAGGCCAGAAGCGAAGAGGAGGACGAGGAGTCGGAGATGGCTGCCCTGTCAGCTGGAGAAATGGAATTTTATCTGGATGAATCGTCAAACCGTTCAGCAAGAACCGGGAGGAATAGGATCCGGTGTCACTGTTACAATTAATGACAAAAAGCTGCCGGATAGAAACAATGGAAAAAAGTCAAGAAGGCGCCGTTTGCTTTTGTGCTCGCTGTCATGAAGTAAAAAGGAATCCCTGCTCCTTTCGAAAGTGAAAATAAGCCATGTTTTGGTAAAATGTGATTAAGTTCTTACACCAGTAACTGGATTTGTTCATCATTCTTCTTGTGGATGTTGTGGTATTTCCCAGAGGGAAGGGGAGGATTGGCAGTGGGAATTTCATGTAATCCCATTTGGGATGGAGGGGATGCTACAAGGGAAATCCTCACTGGCATAAACAGGGAGACGGCTGCAGAGGCAGGAGGGAATAGGAGGCAGCAAGTAAACACTCAAAGGGAAGAAGGGAAATGTTGAGAAACAGAAAATAACAAAAAATTATAATAGAAAATTAGTGAGGGAATGAAAGGGAGAAGAAGGATTCATGTTTGTTTTTTATGAGCTCAATGTAACCTCAGGTGTTGGTGATGCAAATGCAGAAATGATGGTATACAGTATGTTGAATTAGCTCATTCTCTCATGGATGTAGATGTTTGTAAATGTAGATGTGCTTTAGGTGTGTGCTTCCGTGTCCAACAGTCCTTCAGTTGGGTCTTTTGTTGGCGATGCCTTCTTCTCTTCCTGCCTGCATGATGAATTATTCATGAAGGCCAGAGAGCATCGCAGCCATGTACAGTAGAAGGAGGGATAAGAGAAGCAATTGATGCGAAGAAGTGAAGGCGAATATGAGGGAAGGGGTGAAAGGATTGATGGAGGTTCAGGAACAGAAGAGGAACAAGATTACAAAACAAGGGCTTGTTAAAATGAGAAGAATTGGAGGAAGATTTGGTTCGAGGCTCAGAGGATCAAACTCTGATTTCTGTCCAATGAGCCACTCCTTGTGAAGGCTTTGGTGAAGAGCTGTACAGAGCCAGAGTCTGTTTATTTCAGCTAGATATGATCTGCTTGATTTGCTGTTACAGACTCTTTGGCTTCCTCTGAGCAAAATGTCTTTGACAGTCAGAGCCAGAGAGTGACCATTTAAGTGTGAAGGGTTTGGAGTGCCAGACAGGTTTGTCTCATGATGTCAAGTTCCGTCAGTGACGAGTCAAACCCACACAGGATACTTGACTTTAGTCATTATTAAAAATGATGTCATGGACTTGAACATTTACAGATTTAAACAGCTTAATGTTTCACACCTCAAATAATTCATGTTACAATTGCTTAATTAGATCAATCATGCAATAACAACTAAATGTGTTGTGTACCAATAAGTTTCAACTTAATGCAGTTGTAAACCATAATAAATAGGCTGTAACTCTCCTGTTATGATGAAATAATGAAATATGTGTTTGGTGCGTGCGTGCGTGCGTGCGCCACTGGTATGGAGCTGTCACTGAGCAGCTGGAGACAGCAGACAGATGGGGAAGGAGGGAGGCGTCTGCAGAGAGCATGTCAACAGCTCCAGCCAACAGATTTCCATTAGATGCTCAGGTGCTTTATATAGTGGGGAGACTGGGTTGTCATGAATGGGGGGGTGAGCGAGCAACCCTGGCAACAGACACAGCAGGAAATACAGCCAGACTCTGACCCTGAATGTTTTGAATCATATATACAGCTTCTGTAGATCCAGGTTAGATGGATTAGCTCGCAGGAACCAACATGTGGCTCAGATTAGTTACCTCTAAGTTACCACCATTTAGTTACCACTTAATATTATGCTTCTAATTCATGTTGAATTCACTTTGCTGGGACATTGTCACCATTCCAAAAACAAAGCAAACAAACCCAGAGAAGATATTATTATTAGTACTCTTGTCGAAGCATCTGAAAATTGTCCTTTGGTGACCTCCTAGAAATGAGGCTTCAGTGATCTGATCTCGGGTCCCATTCAGGAACAGTTGTGGTCTAAAGTGTCTGAAAATCTGCATCATATTAATATACTTCTATTTACACACATACCCACATACTGAAAATGCATCCTCGTTAGCCAGGGAAGAAATCTGATTGCCTTCATCTTGGTTATCCTATAAATCTGTTCTGTCTTCCTCAGAATCTACCTACATATATTTTGATCAGACAGACCACTTGTGCTTCTGTTACCATACAGCGTGTGATCCAGAGTGACCTGTGTGCTGTTGAGCTTAGTTTGTATCTCATCTCTTCACATGTGAACGGCCAGAGATATGTTGTGCAGAAGGCTTTGAAGCTAACTGGCTAATCGTTGCTCTCAGAGCATTTTAATGTAAGAGCCTTCGGTGTGTGTGTGTGTGTGTGTGTGTGTGTGTGTGTGTGTGTGTGTGTGTGTGTGTGTGTGTGTGTGTGTGTGTGTGTGTGTGTGTGTGTGTGTGTGTGTGTGTGTGTGTGTGTGTGTGTGTGTGTGTGTACTTCCGCCTTGTAGACATTCAGTGTTAACATTGAATGTTAAAATGACTTTACAACAAAAACAGAATAAATCGCACATTATCTCTCATAAAGACATGTACAAAAACACAGATAAAAAAAAGAGGAGATAAAAAAACACAAATAAATAAGAAGACGAGACGTAGAGAGGGATGTTGGTAAATAGGGCAGACATCAGAAGAAAGGGCAGTAAAATGTTTCTTCAATCATTAAACAATAATTTCGCCACACTTTGGTCCCTGCTTCTGAGGTACAATAAAACTTAATTATCCCTGTGTATGTGCCTGTGAACTTGTGTCGCTCTGCTAGCCTGAGGCACCAGGAGGCCTGTAATGGTCTCATTACACCAGACCTCGTATACCTTTTTTTTTTCATCCCAGAGGTAAGACAATAGGGGTCAGTTAACCTGCTGTACTGTAGCCTGAACAGCACCAACATTTAACCCCTCTGTACTTCAATCCATCACCTCTGTTGGGGAGGTAATGGCACTGAAACGTAGTAAGACAGCAAGTCATCATAATTGTATATCCTTAATGTTTTATATTATATTAAATCCCATTTTTGATGCAATTCTTGGACAACATTTTTTCAGCAGTAGCCATTCAAGATGTTGCGTTTGCATTCTGTATTTGCTCTAAAGAATGTGGTTTACATTGTTGCTAGCTAGACCAGTATCCCTAAATTTAAGTCCATAATGGTCAAATTTGCACATAGTCTACATCCAATGCCGACCTTAGGTGCAGGAGGTAGCTATATGTAGCGCAGCGGGAAGTAAGGGTGTGAATGTGCATGTACCGCATAAACTTTTCATGAAGGAGACCACAGTTTTTGTCCTATTAACGTTAGCCTTTAAAAAACCCCATCATTTTGATCTTTTACTAACCTTATCCAAGTCTTTAAGTTGCTTAACCTTAACCATAGTTTGTTGATCTTTCACAAACCTTTATGTACAATGATCATGTGCCATAACCCTGGGACCTGCAATACTGAAAGTTCCCTCAACATTACCACCAGTAATCACAGTGATGCTAAATCAACCCAAAGGATTCTAACTTTAAGGACACTTCACATATACCCACTATGGCCCTGTAGCTGAGCCCCAACATAAACATTGTAAAACTGAGGCAGAAAAAGGTGTATCCAGAGTCACTCGAGGGTTAGAGCTCCCAGAAACCCCTCTGCCCTCACTCTAGGTTTCCAAGACTACCTTGATTTCCCCCTTTATCTCTCTCTCCATCCCTCCCTCTCTGTCTCTCCCCCTCTCCCTGTGTCTCCGTCTCCTGCTTATCCAAGCGTACTGGTACTAAAACATCACCGGGGCTCTTTAATTGGCTCTGTCCTGCAGGAGGAAAACCTTTCTATGTGCGTTCACTGACATGAGAGGCAGAGGGGGCAGTGGTGGGGTTGTGTGTGTTTTAGAATGAGGTAATAGGCTGCTTGAACAACTCTCCTCTGGAAAGCCCTTTTCATTTGTTGTATTTCCCACAGACCTCCTAATGGATGGAGCTATGTTATCTTCTTTTTCCGAAGTAACCTCTCTCTATGCTGCCCCACTCCACTACAAAGAAAAGGACACTTTGTGTGTGTGTGTGTGTGTGTGCGCTCTGCTGTCGAAGCAGAGATGCTGATGTCTTGGGAGTGGGTGTGGGTTTAGAGACCCTCTCTGCTTGTTACATTATTTATCTCTTTTTACTACAAACCATTACTCCATGTGACGTTTCTACGGGTGATGCTGTGCAGAGAAATAAACAAAAACATCTGTCCTTCACCAAAGACACTTCTTTTCTTTCTGCCCATCAATCGGTCTTATTTTACAACCAAACAGCATTCACCCTGCTACATAAAAATAATTGCTCACTACCTGGGATCAGGGTTTTTGTTTATATGTTCCGATTTATCAAAACAAGCATCAATGCAATACATATTCCAGCCAATCAGTGGTCAACTTGCCATCCAGTCAGTTATCAGTCTATTTGCTCCCACCTAGTGGTGGCTCATGGTCAGCACATCATAGGCATCATAGGCATCATAGGCGATCGTAGGCATTTGATGAAGGTGACATTTATTTTAATGTTTTGTTTAAAATGTATTTTTAAAATGGTGTCACCAGATTTTCCTGAGAAGCAAATTGTCTTGACATAATGGACTTCCATGATGTTCTGGGGGGAAAAGATATGTTTTAATTGTGTGAAAATGAATAAGAATGTGTTTTTGTACACAGGAAATTAATTTGACTAATAGTTTAGTAGACCCGATGATTCTTTACAATATGTGGAGCAACTTTATCTGTGCTTAATTGTGGTTGCTTCTGACACTCTGAGGTCAATGATCTGCCTTCTATCAGCACAAAGTGTCACAATGCCCTCGATCAAGCCAGTGGACTTTGCTCAGTGAGAAAACAATCTTGTTTTTTTACCTGCCTGCTTTAAGGGAGAACATATTTTAAAACGGGGATGCACTTGTACATTTTAGTGATTTTTTTATACAATATGTTCACATTAATTTTTAATGCAGCTGAGCTGCTACAGCAATTCTGGAGAATTTTGGAAAGTATTACCTAAAGTAGGTGAACATAAATTAAGTTTAGGGGAAAATGTGTTTCAATAATTCCTGAATGGGAACAACACATTGATACTTTGGGTGGGGTTTCCCTTTTAAATAAGGATTTAATATCATAACATCATCCCAATGTGCTGTTTGGCTGTGGATGTGTCAGTGCCAGGCTGTTTCTCCGTCCCTGTCGGAGCTCTGAGCTGTTGAATTTTCTGAGAATGTGACAAGAGACTAGCCTGACGCGGCGGTGGTTAATCCTTTTTGTCTGCAAAAACAATGAGTGTGAAATCACACCATGCACGAATGTCTGCAGGCAGACTTTAATCGTGTTACGGGCCCATGCTCAGGGGGGAACTTGAATCTGTGTGTGTGCTGCGTCTGCTGTGTGCGTCTATAGCAGGAGATCATATTTAATGTCTTAATTAAGGGGAGATTTATGCAAATGAGGGAATTGTATTCTCCTATGGCTGTTTTTTAATCCAATAAAGGGGTTATGGGGGATTTCAGGACGTCTTCCGATGAAAGAAAAAGAAAGATAAATGATTGTGGACTCGCTGAGATAAGAGTTAATTGAATAGAAATGTCAGCACGGCCAAGATCTGCTGGAATGTGATGGTGTGTTTGTGGGATTGAAATCAATACGGAGAGCTGTCACTCAGTATTAGTGCTACCAGCTCTCACATTTTTATACATTTTCATTTAGTCAACTTAAAAGCCCGTCAAACCGTTTTGGAGAAGTTTTGACCTGATTGAAAAGCATCCTGGGAAATGTAGTTATTGTGGAGAAGCTGATGTTGAAGATGGGTAAGAAAAAGAAAGCACACCCAAATCATTAATGCTGGACTGCAGCACTTTTCAATATTTTCTTCACCATACCAATGACACGTGCCGTATATCCATAGTTTAGTTACACTTATTAGAGTTATTTATCTTTGCTAAAACATTTAGCGACATTAACACGCTGCACAGGCGTCTTTGTGTTTGACCTCTGCCATTCTCTCCCTTTTCACACATTCTGTGTTGTTTGTGAAGCTGCTGGTTGTTTGAATTACTCAAGTTGGAAGTTGAAGACTTCAATATTTACTGTCTGCAGGGGGACGTTTGTTTTGGACCGCAGCTCCCCGGCGACTCTGAGTCGGATCAAACCGGTAGAAGTCAAGTAAAACAGGCTGAGAAAGAGGACGAGCTCGATTCATATTCCTGGAGAGGGTTTTTTTCCTCCCATGACACGGCCTGTGTTTACACAATGTGGTTTAGGTTTTGCTGATTCTGGATGAAATAGAGGTTTCGAAACGAAGTCCACATGTCTCTATACATTATTCATTCTTGCAGCTCTATTCAATTATTTCCGGTGTTTTATTGACAGACTACTGCTATTTAGATTAATGCAGTTGAAATGTAATAATAATAATAATAATAAGCTTTATTTGTATAGCACCTTTCATACAAGAATTGCAGCCCAAAGTGCTTCACAGCAGAACAATTAGTACAAGATTAGACAGAATAAGAGAATTTACTGTACAAAGTAGAGATTATTTATTTATTTATGGTTATTATTTTGCACACTTTGTGTGAGGCATGTGCATTAGTTTTAATTGACCACTGGAGGCCACTGCAACCCATTTGTGAATTTTCAGGAGTCAATTGAATGAATAGTGACCGCTCTCAACTTCACAGCACATTTTCCTCTTTCATTATACATGGCAACATTTTTGTATCATTGGTTCACACAAAACAGATTCAAATAAACCAGCAATTTCTTCAAAAGCCTTTTTAGCCGTTTTAGTCTTACAAGGTGATATAGTGTTACAGCAGGCCGGTGGCTCTCTGCAATCAGGTACAAATGAGCATCCATGTCCTGTGAGTTTGTCCCGTTTCATTTTGGTCTCCCGAGCAGTACCTTCCAGCCTTATATCCTCCCATTCCAATCTGAAACATGTCAAATTATGGAAGGCAGATCCTGATATGCTGCAGTTGTAAAGGGATGTTTACTTCAGAATATGTCTTCAACATATTTTCTCTTCTTTTATTCATAACAATTTAGTGAAACAAATCTAATTTATCCTGTGTAAGAAAACTGCACGTGAGGACCTGACAGGTGTAGATTAGAAGCCAAGGCCTCACGATTAATCTTGGCCGTCACTAAGACAGTTGGGTGTCCAAATAGCTTAAGGAAACGATAAAGAGATTTAGATGTTTGTGTGTGTGTGTTTGTGTCAGCTTAATCTGAGGTAACGTCTCTCTAAGTAGAACATCTCTGCAGTTTTTACTCTGTATCTTTAAATGTTCAAATCTGTTTTGTTCAAAGGTTGGTTGAGGTCTGCCGGAGTTCAAGAGTGTTTTAAAGTAGAGAGAGAGTGTGTGTGTGTGTGTGTGTGTGTGTGTGTGTGTGTGTGTGTGTGTGTGTGTGTGTGTGTGAATTCATCCCTGTAATTGTCAGTAAGTGGCTTAGTGGTATCTCAAACCTGCTCCCCTGATAAGGCTGCGTTCTGTCTACCATTTCTTGTAAGACTGATAAGAATGTTTCTGTGTCACTGTGGAACAGAACAACCAAATCTGATCAGTGCAGGGCACCCACACACATCACGAACACATTTAAAAGGAGCCAAACATTCAATAACTGTATGTTTAATCTCAGATTTTAACCTTGTCTACTAACACGTAAGTCATTTCATAGTGATACTGTATGCCTTGTGTGGCTGTAGTCAACATTAGCTGACCAGAAGAAAAATGTGTTCCAAATTGAGGCTTTAAGGCTTTTTTAAAACTTTCCAAACCAACTAATGAGTCGTATGAGGCGTGACGTTAGCTTACATTTTCTCAAAACCTAAAAAATATATAAATACTTAATTTTAGTTGTACTATTAAGTTATTTTCATACATGTACTGTAGTCTACTTCTGTGTTATATTCTTGTTTGGAAGAATATGCCAGGTGTGTGTTTTTCAGCTTATTATTATCAAGTTCTTCTGCCCAACCAAAAACCTATTATTGCAGCTTTATAAAGTATCCAGATACCCTGGACTCTTACGTCCGGTAACCTGCCTCCTTGTGTTAGTTGAGCATGGACTGACTGTCATGTCCACCAGTCAGCTATGGGCTCAGCTTGGTGCTCTGCTTGTCACTCATGCTGACAGCGGAGTGGCAGCCCTTCCGTGGGCTTAAACTCAAACACATTTGCTTCGTAGAGGCTGTGTGCAGATGTGTGTGTGGGAGTGTAACTGCTGCAGTCTCTAATAAAAATCCTGCCTTTCATCTTGTTGTGGGACGGCTCAAGTTCTGGTGTGTTGCTGATGCAAAGTCATATTTAGTGTAAGACGCCCATGGACCTGATGTCCTTCTGTGGTAACAGCTCGACTCTGAAAATGAATATGTGGATGAAAACACTTTAGCTGTTTACTGAATAATCCCATATTCTTATTTTACAAGAGGATAAGAGAAGATGTGTAATGCTGATGCAATGCTTACTACATGTTGATGAATGACAGATAGAATTCAAGTTGCCAAAATTTACTCCAGCAGTGTTTCAGCGCCTCTGTCCTCCGTTTGATGGTAAACTTGTGTTTTGGCTCATCCTTCTTCAATATTTTATATCCGTCTAATTCTAAATTCTGCACCTTTCTCCCTCTGTCAGATCTTGCTTTGTTATTACTTCTTCCTTTGTGTGTGTGTCTGTGTGTGTGTGTGTGTGTGTGTGTGTGTGTGTGTGCTGGTCTTTGCTGGTGGTCCCTCAAACCCTGGGAGTCCACCCACATGGCCGTCTGTTTACCCAGCAGCCCACTCTCTCCCAAACACTGCTGCTGCCTTTAAATCAACAGGTAATGCGCTGAAAGGTTGCGTCCACTCTTTCTCTCTTTGTCTTTCTCACTGTTACAGTTTATTTGTGTTCAGCCTCTCAGGCTACAACAGTCTTCAGGAGTATTAATTCCTTGTGCTGGCTTATTGCTTTTGTTGGCAACCAAGGCTGGTACCAGAACAACCAAATAAGTCCGTCAGTCGCCGCAGAGCTGTGTGCACTGCAGCGGCGGCCAAACAAAGCACTGCCCTGAGTTTCATGGCTCGAATAAGTACTTAAGAATAGTCTGTTCACTATGTTCACGCTGTTTGATTTGATACTTTTCTTTAAGAGACTCATGAGTGGCTTGTTTTATTTAGCTTGAGTGTACACATCTTTTACATTACATTACTCTTGTAGTGCCTGTCTTGTCTCCTCAGTGCCTCTCACCTCTGATGCCTCATTACGCACAGGTCTATTTATACACCTTGTTATCCGTGAGTGAAGCTTTCCTGGCAGGAGTCGATGAGTGGTGCCAGCCCGGAGAAAAATGCACGCCTCGGGCCTCCGCGGAGGACACGGCCCCGGTCCTGGTCCTGGTCCCTGGAAGAATTACCACTCTGTCTTCCATAGTTGGTTATGTAACAGCTGACCTACTCAAGCTGACACAGTATTAGGAACTTAATGTGAGCACGACTGGCTGTAGAAACAGTAGAAGTCTAAACATTTTCTTCCTTTACGTTAGATGATGAGTTAAAGTTTGAGATGAGAACTTTGTCAACAGTGATTTGAACTGATTTGATCAGGCTGTTTGAGCAGGCTTGGGTTGAATGCAGGTAAACTGTCCGTGTGGAGAGCAACCGAAATGTGATCGTTGTCTCGCCACTAAGACTCCTGTCTCGTGTCTAAAGTTGTTACTTGGACTGTGAACAATAAGCAGCGCACAGAAAAGGAAGTCTCGGCCGGATATCCACTTGCTGCACCAGAACCCCCGAAATATTGCCTTTTGTCTATGGGTTCAGAGATTGGAGTAAATATATGTAGTAAATAAACCTTTGACTTAAAGCTGTAAAAAGTATTTTTTGCTAATCAATCAATTTTGTAAGTAATTTGTTACACAAAAAATGCCAAACATTACCTCTTCAATGTGCGGAGATGCTGCTTTCTTTTTTATACATCATTGTAAAATGGGTTTTGGACTGTCGGTCGGACAAAACAAGCAACATTAACAGAATGTTAACTAATGTGTGTATCTGCCTCGTGAGTTGGATCCGGTTCTTGCATGGCCCCTGCTACACAAGATCCACCAAGTTTCATGACAGTAGTTTTTCCGTAATCCTGATAGACAACCAAACAAACAGACAACCAAACCAGGCGGAAGGTAACTATTAACCATGGAGGGCAGTGAAGACCTTTTCAGCTTGGTAATAAATGAATCCTGTTTACACCAGAATATCTTCACAGTGTCTCATCTACTACGCTCTATCGAAACCTACATAGAGTAACTGGGTAAAGACTTCCCTCAGTAAGCAGGTCAGGCTGAGGGGTGAAGGAGAAACGAGAACCTCATGCACCGCTGTGCTAGTGATGCTGTTAGTGACATTGTGGAGTAGGGAGCAGGCTAATTGGAGGAGAAGGAGGTGGCAGAGAAGGAAGAGGGTGTTAAATGCCAGATGTTTAGCTATATGGTTCAAATGGAAAATAACTCAAGTGGAACCAAAGTTGTGACGCTGGTTGATTCCCTTTATGTGGCTTCACTCCCTCCCACCTCACAGCCTTCCATTAGAGGTTTCGTGGACGTTTTGCATGGAAATTAGGACTCTATCTTGCGTCACAAGCTTAATATAAATAAATCACTGTGTCTGGATCCTTGCAGCATGTATAGACTTTCACTCTGTGTGTTTGTGTGTGTGTGTTTGTTGTAGACTCTACACTTGTGTGATGCCATGGCATGTTGCCAGGTCTTTCTCTCTGCCTCAGAGCTCCTGCACCACCAATCATTGTGTCACATGTACAGTGCCAGCTGTGTAGAAATGGCTCCCTGGTGTATGATGAATAAAACAAAACGTTGATAAAGTAGTAATCGACTTTCAATAAAAGGAAATAGACTATGACTAACTGCTAAGAATGATAACCACCAAGGAACAGCCTGTAGCTTTCTCCAGATAATTGAATGCGTTATTCCACGACCCTTTTAGACACGGCGACCAGTAGCTGGCACTGGGATCAGCCAGTGAGAGGCAGTGTGGAAGTAGATGAGATGTAAGTGATCTCCAGAGGGTTTTTATTTCCTCTTTAGCTTCATCCCTGTGCTTTATTCTGAATGGGCTTTCTCTCTGGCGTGTCCTTAATTTACCCTTCCTCGTTGCCCTCACTAAGTTTCCCCTCTCTGCACTGTTGTCCTTAAAGGGAACTACCACAATCGTGATCAACATAACGTGGATATCTAAATGAATGAGATTTCTTTGTAGAATATGGATACAGTCTAATGTAGTAAAGTGCAGAATGCATGGATTTATTTTATATTCCTAGCCCATTTTCTTAGAAACAGACAAAATCAAACATGGTTTTGTAATATATGCTCTTATTCCTGTTGTTTCAGAAAAGTGAATATGGCATGTGTTTTTCAGATTTTCCCTGTACAGCTATAATGGAATTTGATAACAGAGCTTGTGGTTTGTGTGCCGTCTGCCCCCAACAGTCCCCGTTGATGTCTGTTAACCATGACCCAGATTCTTGCCTCATCTTAACCAAGTCGTGTTGATTGCTCAAACTGAACCTGACTTTAACCATAGAGGTGATCAGAAACTGATCTCATGAATATTTATTCTGGTCATACAGGTTAATAGTTGACCTATTTCTTTTTTGATAGGAGAACTTGTGGAAGACTTTATAGTTAAATCATGTATTTGTAAGTTCATGGAGGAGGAGGAATCATTCATAGTCACTAGTATCAATGTTTAAGAAATGTACTTTTCTCATGCATTTTTTCTGGGCAACAATATGTTGCTGCACAAAAAAGGAGGGAAAAAAGGATCAGCTGACCTGAATGGTCTTTTCAAGAACAATATTTGTAGTCCACCACTCCCCTAATATGTAAATGTACATTACAGTTGTGTATATGTACAGTATAAAATCAACATGACCGTTAAGAGTTTTTAAACTGCTTGTGAAATGAAAAAAAAGGGGAACGAGACATGCAACAAGAGGAGTATAATCTTTTGTTTGCATTACAAAACACATTCAGGTAATGTAATAGTGAAATAATATTATCCTTAATTTTGTTGAGGACCCCACTCAGGGATCCTTGGTGGTCCCTGAACCCCCAGTTTGGCAACAGCTGCAGCACCTCCAACCACAACATGACCAGCACGTGCGTCACTCAGGCACTAATAAAAACATGACAGCCACTCCTTTTCCTTCTTGCTGGCATGTGTCTGTGTGACCGTGTGCCTGTGTGCATGAATTAAGCTGTTTTGGCTTTTTTGTGAAGAGAATAAAACTTAATATAGTGCAATCTCTGTGCTAAGTCCTTCCTTTTAAGTGTGTTTAGATCAAGAGCTTTATACAGTATATCCTCATACATTCTCAAGAATGTAGGTGATATATATATATATGTATATGTGTATATGTGTATAGAGTATGCCTTTTTATACAATAAGAAAAATATATTTTTCTTTATGTATGATCTTGCTGTTTATAGAGCACTGTAATAAACTTTATATTTAGCACCGCAGTTGCCGATTTCGGCAAAAAGGTGTCCCCGTAAATCAATGCAAAATAAAACTGACTCATGTGTCTGCAGCATTTTAGAGGATTCCTCCTGATGACTTAAGTCCTATATTGCGCAACAGGATCTAACAGAGCTACTGTTTTAAAAAGCCCAATTACCCCCACAAGGGGACACTTGCTGCTACTACTCATGCTAAAGCACATTTGTATTTCACCTCATTAAGGCTTCTTCTGTGTACACTTAATAGCCATAGTTAATATGCAAATCTGCAGTGAAAGCTGCAGTCGTGCGCTTTCTGTCTTAGAGCAAATTTATATTTATCAGTGTATATTTCCAGTGTCATTAAATTGTGAAAGCATGTGTTTAAATATATATATATATATATGAAGTCATAGCTATTTAGTTTAATTACAGCGTGTTTAAACATTTTTAATGGAGTTGTAGGACCTGCAGTCAGTGCTGAGTCTCACTGCTGACTGCAGGACTGGTCTCCGGTTCAGTCTTGTGTCCATGTCTGACAGGACATTAATGCTCTGAGCAGCTTCTATCAGATGCTGCCACACTGAGCGCCTAATGAGCAGAAATGGCTCTGCCTGCTATGTTCTACGCTCTTCAGCCCATTTTATCGATATGCTGCGGAGTGAGGCGGCACATTGCCATGGAAACAGCAGACAAAGACGATGTACAGGGGTGTTTGCTAGCAGTAGAGAGAGGCCTCCCTCGAGTAAGTGTGTGTGTGTGTGTGTGTGTGTGTGTGTGTGTGTGTGTGTGTGTTTGCATTATGAATCTTGAGCTCATATAAGAACTACTGTCCTTTTCAGCAAAATTTGCTTCGTCCAAACACCTGTGTGGAGACTAGCCTTGGTCTTAATCAGGGAACACAATATGGAAGTAATATTCAGCAGTGCTGTCTGTCTATCTGGAGCATTGCAGGACAGTAGAAGCCATCTGTCAGCTTTATTATCCTGGTGAGACATTTTCAAAGGGCACCAAAGATTTGAGACAGGACTGTAGTTTATGTTTATGGCAGCAGCGTTTTTGGGGAAGTGCATCCTACTCGTTCCACTGACAACTTTCATCAACCCATCAAACATGTGACAACAATGTTTGGAGACAAATCTCAAATTTGGTTACAAAGCTGTCCATTACTGTGATGGACAAGTCATAATTAAAACACATCTTATCCGCTTTTCACATGGCGGATTTAAAAATGATTCCCTCATTATGCTCTACAAAATGTTAGGCGTTTGGAGTCCACGCTAAGAATTCACAGGTGTGTTTTCTTTATCGCAGCTGTTACTCAATCCAGCTTGATGCTGATTTATCTGCTACCATATTTGACTTTAGAAGATATACAGCACAAGTCCACATATCCTTTACTAACTCAACACAGCTGATGCCTTTAGAGGAGGCGTTCTCAAACTTTTTAGCTTGTGACCCTTTAAACTAAAGCAAAGCAACTTACGATCAGGTGACGTATATTTGAGTTGAGAGCAGTTCAACCCAAGAATGCTCACTTTTCAGATTATTTAATTTGAGGTTTGGTTTTTAGAGGCCTGAAGAGGTAAAACTGTCCAGTCTCTTACAAAAAAGCACATGTGAAATAATTTGTTGCACATGTGAGCTATGTCTCGAAAACAGTGTCTAAAAAAACACATGTGCTTGTGTCATTTGAACTGCTGTCTTTTTCAAGAATCCATGTTTATCCATAAGTGATAATAATAATTGATAAAAGATGCAAATATAGACCAGAAACAAGATATTTAAACTTGCTCGGCACTACACTGACTCACTGCGGAGTTGCCCGTTTTGGCGGTCTATCAGCACTGCAATGGTGAATGTGCTCTTGGACGGGTAGATACATAAGACTAAGACATAAGAATGCTTATGAATATGCACATTTGCTAAAAAATAATTTATTTCGCTAAATTGGAGCATTTAAATTGGAGGATACTACGACCAACCTGGCCCTTCATACTCGCGCTAGCTTGGCTCCGGTCGACTCGTTTCACCATTACATGCTAGTTAGCGCGTCTTTCTACAGACGTAAAATGGATCGATTTCTTATTAAAAGATAGTTACACACCAGGTGGACAGAAACAAAGCGTGACAAACGAGGAACATTAAGATTTGGCTTTGGAGCATCAAACTACCGCCAATCTAGCGGAAGATGCTGGAGATGTGGTTTGTGGACAGACAACAGCTGCTCCCGTTAAAAAAAGAAAGAAAGGTACGAGCCATACAAGACGAGCAAAGGAAATTTCAAGACAAGTGGACAGGAATTTGTATTTGTCCTCCTCGAGTCGAACCCTTTGTGCTTAATGTGAAAACAAACCCGCTCTGGTTTTAAGAGAAGTCATTTGGAGCCGCATTTCCAAACGACTCATCCAAAATTCAACGAAACTTACGCACCTGGAAGAGAAATTAGTAAATAAAATAGAGCAGCTTTCTTCTTCTCTTTCTGGAAAACAAAGGCTCATACACAGGACAACTAATACAGCTGAACGATTAACTGAGGCATCTTTTGAGATCGCATGGATTTTGGCTCGGGCAAAAAAAACCTCAGACTCAAAAGTTGTGAAACAGTTGCTTTTTGTCTTCAGCAGAAATATTGTTTGCAGAGTTTGACAACATCATCCCAGTATTAAGGTAATCCTGCTTTTAATGAATGCATTGGTTGGCTGCATTGCATATTGTATGTTCTGGGTGAGATGGCAGATTAATAAGCAGACGTGCTTTTTAGCTTTTCATACTTTGCAGTAAAAGTGGCTCTCCTATTGACTTTGTCCTATCAATGTGGCTTTCATGTAAAAAATAGTGAAGACCACTGCTCTAAGGGAAAGCTCAATCAGCCCGAGGCGACAATGGCCCCTCTCCCTGACACTTATCAAACACAGGGCCCGCAGAGAGTAGGAGGAATGGCCTCATCGGACACTGGTAGGAAGAAATTAAGCCAGAGGGAAAGACAGACAGAAAGAAAAAGAGACACATTGGAAGATATAGTTGGTGTCAAGTACAGACTCACTCTTAGTGGAAATGCACTTTTTTGTTGATATCTGATTGGAAAGACTAGCCCATGACTCTTTAATCATCTTCATTGTTCACTTAGACAGAATATGTCCCCTCCTGCGCTATGGAGATGCATACAGATGGACTACATCGCATTAGTTAATCTGCATGTTGATCGCAGTAATTACTCATTGCTCTACAAGGTTGGAGATGAAGATATCAGGAGGAGGAGAAGCGGCATGCAGATTGAATCTGATATGAGTCACGCCTCTCAGCTATTATGATCATGTACCCGTTTTCCTGACAGCCGCATGGGAACATCATGACATCTTCATCAAGGAGCTCCTCTAATTTGATTTGCTTGTTTCAAACGAGCTTGGTCTAATTTAATTTTCCTGACAGAAATTCCTGTTAAATTTGAACCTTAGGTTTGGAGTCATGGGAGCAGATCTTGAAGGGACGGTAATGAGAGGCCAATGACAAACACATTATGCATCACCAAGAATTCTCAGAAACTTCACTCTATACGCGTTTACATTTTTTGAAGCAGTTTTGCTGATCATCTGCTAAGAGTTTTGCCATTTTTGAAACATTAAGTACAAATCATCTAATTTACAACGTGAGGTTTAATACATGCAACTGAATGCAGTTAGGAAGCGATGATCTGTCCACATCCTTTGAGAGTTTCCTGCTGTAGCTACAGATACAGATACAGACTCTTATTAAGCCTTCTGAGCGTATAAAGCATACAGTACGCGCCAAGTTGGGTTTCCTTCCAACAACCGATCCTGTCCCAAGGATAGACTGGATTAAAGGCAGCTATGAGAGCTTTGGAAAACATTTAGTTAGCCGCCTCTGGTTAGCACCTTTCTCCGTCAGCTCTTACCTGTCTACTTCACAGCTCTTAGTGGCTGTAGAGTCCTGTGGCACGGTGCCAGCTAAGCAGAGGTAGTGCTGGGACGTAGCCAGCAGCAGTAGTCTGGGACCGACTCCAGAGTCAGGCATCAAACTTTCTAAATCTATTGAAGTCTCTTGGTGATTCCCCCATTTCACTTCTGGAATTTATTCATCCTTTATTTTTTTGATGATGTGTTTGTCCAAAATCTCTGTGTATACTATATAGTGCATGGTATTTGCACTGCCAAATTCATGCTATTTGTAGTATCCTCAAAAATTCCCACAATGCAATGTTGCGCTTAATTGATACGAAAATTACTGTTGTGTAACCCGACACCTGTCGGTGTTACCACTGCTAAATTTGCACAAAAGTGTAAAATATATTGTGAATTAGTATTACTGTAAAAAGACTGTAATAGAACCATAGTAATAGAATGAGAGTAGAACTGCCATTCCCATTCAAATCCACGTAGCCATGTACGTATCCACGTATGGTCAGAGGGAAGGACATTTGTATGTGTACCGTTGCCATTGCAAAACAACTGTGACTGATGTAGCAAGCTAACTTCCGTATGAACCGACCGGCAAGTCATGGACTCAATGAGGGGAGGTTACAGACGGTAGGCCAAATCAGAGTTCACTAGACTCACTGACGTATGTTGTCACCATAACAACTAACAACAACACCCTTTTACTTTTGAACAAGTCAGGTGACCACATCACGCAGCTCAATGTCCGTTCTACTCTCGTTCAATTTCTTTGATTTAAAACAAACAAAAATAATATTGTTGTAAATGTATGCAGGCTAAGATGTTTTAGAAATAGCTGATGAAATTCTGGGGATGCTAGCTAAAGTCATATTATCCACAACCACACCGTCAGCTGGTTGTGAAAACCCCTAGAGAGCAGTTTGTAAAAAAGAGAGGGACCAGAGAACAAGGGTTAATGGACTGTACTTGTTATATAACAATGTTCATGTTGCCATCTCACCATGAACATTGTGAAATACAGCAGTTGTTCTCCCTTTCTCTTCTCGAGTGGAATTCTTAAATGTCAGCCGTAAAATATAAGCTGTATAAAAGAGCTGATAAGCTTTGATTCTGATGGACTGACGCCAAGACTTGACATTTACTATTGATGCATTAGATAACATGTTTTGTTCTTCAGATTGTTATTTTCTCCAACACAGCATCCCCCAAGAGAGCAATTGATATGGTTCATATCAAAGCCTTAATTCAGCTCCTGTGTATGTTTGAGGTCATTCCCTCTGTCGTCCTCATCTTCCTTGGGCGATATAAAGTCCAGAGCTCAGCAGTAGCAGGGGTCACGCTGATGTCCCCCTCACTTGGCTTTAGGGCAAATACAGAAAGATGAGGCTTTTCGGCTGCCAGTAATATCCTGGGTTTTCCTGGGGTTAGTATGGACCAATGACTGTTCAGGATCACAGTGAAACCATCCATACTTTATGATCCAATATACCTGTTATGGCTTTTCTCCTGGACGCCAGGATAAACTGAGATTATCTCCTGTCACTTTGTATTTCCTGTGATCGGGTCCCTGCCGCCCCAAGGGCCATGTAAAGAAGAACTTTCATAACCACTCTGTTCCAGTGGAGCCACACATAAACACAGGGAACGGCTGCGTGTGGTTTCTGTTGAGCCGGCTCAGTTGTTCAACCGGTCAACCTTCCAGGTAATTGGAAAGAATAAGCTGACCACATTGAAGCTGACATTCATTCTTCCGTTTTCTCCTCACACTTAATCCCATTTAGGGTCATGGAAAGGGGGTGCTGGAGCCTGTCCCATCATGCACTGGGCAAAGAAGCCTTCTGTACAGATTGCCAGTTTGTTGTAAGGCCACAAGTTGACATGGGAGGCAAATATGAATACAATGGGGCTTTTCCAAACCCACAGTTTCCAGGTTGGAATTCCATGAAGGAAACATTTGATGAGATGATTTGACTGTGTATTTAATTCATAAGGAGACACTTCCCCCCATGTTGAATAATCAACCTTTTCACTTATAATAACCTCCTTAACTTTCCAGAGCTTAACAAGTAGTACAGTGAGCGTGGTGAGTCATCTATCAGGAAAATCTACAGTCAGAGTCCCTCCTCTCTCATCAAGCCCTTTAGGAATACTTTCCTCTTCTCCAATGAAACCAATTATTCCAGACAGCGCTGCTCAACAAGCAAATGAGAGGGAGCGTGTCCTCAGCTTCCACCCCGTGAATGAGCCAATCTATTATTGGCCCATTTGATTCAGCCTAGTATTGAGATAGGGAAATGTTATTGTCCAAATAAATTCATTCAGGCTGCACAGAAGCGAGTGAAACTTCATTTAAAATCACTGCACGCTCTTCTGCTGCTGCTTGCGGACGCCAGCTGAATAGTTTCTGAAGAGCTGCCTCAGGGTGACTACCAGTGGATGGTACTTGGACCCAGACCGCAGAGAGGCGTTTGACAGCGAGCAGCTCATACTGTTTCATCTAATCTATTGTAGTGCTCATCAATGTGTTGCCTCCGCTGGTCGGAGTTAATGAATTAAATTAAACTAAAGCTCCCTGCTCTGAATGCTGAACATCCAGTTTCCCTGCAGAGTCATTCTGCCATGCTGTTATACCGATTACATTGCAAAATAGGGAATTCTATGGATAGAGCTGTTTGGGTGTCCTTATGTTCAACGTGCTGCATATGTAACATTTCCAATAAGTGAATATAAAGAAAAAAGATTCAGTGATACAGCTTTGAATGCTTTGACTGAGCATTTCAGGTGATAACTCTTAAATATTATTATATTCTAGCATCATATAGGCTACACCTGGTAGGAAATGTACAGGTTTGTTTTAATCAAAATAAAGAAATGTTTATCAAACATATTAGCAACCTACATACAACATGTTCATCTTGAACATATCTGCAAAATGTTTACTGTCAACAATTTGTTTACCTTTTACAATATTTATGCCTTGCAGTTAAAACATGATTTCCACTGTAATGGTTATGGTCTGATAAACTAAAGTACAAAGGGCATGGTAAAAAATACATTGCTGACTTGAAGCACGAGGGGAGTTGACTTTTCCAATATTTAACCAAATCCGGCATCTTTCCCTAAGCATAACAAAGAGTCCAACGTCAAAGACCTTTGCTTTGTACGCCCTAAATTGGAAAATATATTGAACCCATGAACGTAATAGGGGCAGCTATTACATATTCTTCAAAAAATATTTAACAAAGAAAATTAATCGTTAATCATTTCAGCACTTCTTAAAAATCCCTCCAGTAGGGTTTTCTCCTGAGGCCCTGTCACACATATCCGTATGACAGAAACGTATGAACATTTGTCAGAGTCCAAATACGTCCAACTTTTCATCGGATCAGAAAAGTGAACATATACAGATACGCATGTCTAACCTATTGATATTGTATCACTTACTCATACAAAACGTATCAGACGAATGCCCAACGAATGCATAAGATATACAAAAATATGGCGTATACAAAATATCGCAACACGCTGGTGTACGTTGATATAAGGTAAGGTATAAGAAGTATTCGTTAAGACCTCACTGTGTTACGCTGGGGTGCGTTGTTGAACGCTGATGTTTTGAGCATGTTCAAAATTACCGGACGTACCCGACGTGTGCTTCATAAGATATGCAGACGTTACATTACGTTAGACATACGTGAATACGGAATACGCACGTGAATACTTGCCTACGTAAATACCTACGTGACTACGTTAGAGGTACGTTGGATATAGGCTACGTCGGCTGACGGTGAATCCTACAGCCAATTTATTGATAACGAGTGGATACCCTATTCCTACCCTATGTTAAGATTATGCCTGACGACGGAGTAACTTATTAAACGTGTTTCTACAGTACAGCTAGCGTTCAGCATTCTAGCCGTTCTCCAGCATCAGCATGACGTGAACCAGATGGCACTTTTCCAGCTCCGTTGGCCAGACACTCTGATACGTTTTAAATAGGTAAGTAAGCTATCAATGTTTGCGTATAATAATTAGTTATGCATACGTTATTTATACGTCAGCTACAACACCGCTGTGGAAAAGTTGGACGTATTTGGATTGTGACACATTTTGAGCTAATTTTCATATACGCCGGCATGTTTCTGCCATACGGAGCTGTGAGACAGGGCCTTATGTCTGACGTGTTCGGCGTATCGTCTGCATCCTTCAAACGATCACAACTTACCCTTAATTTATATATATAGGAAAGGGGGATAGAGAGGGACAACATGCAGTAAAGGGTCACGGCTCGGATTCTAACCCGACTGGAATTGTAATGAGGCTGCTCTACCAGATGAGCTACGGGGGAACCCCACGGCCTCACAAAAGCTGATGTGGCATTTTGAGAGATTTCTGACTGTCTGTCTCTTCATTCAACCTTATGAATCAAAATCCCTGACATTTCGTTGACACAGCTGATCAGATTTTCCTGGTCATGTTTTTTTCCCAATCACAGCCTTTGACACCATCAAAGATTGAAACTCCAAATCCTCAAAGAAGTTTGTCGGGTGAAGACATCAGTTTAACTTAAAACATACTAGTCGTATTGTGCTGTCATCCTCCGGCAGGCTGCTGCTCTGCTAATATGCTCCTCCTTGGGAAAGTTAAGCCCTAGTTAATAGAGAAAGAGAGGGAGATAGAGACAGTGAGCTGAACTGGGTCACTCATGATGGTGATGGAGGGAGCAGGAGAGGGAGGAGTAGAAAGCAATGGGAGGACGGTAACCGAAAGCATTTGTGGCGCAATCCTCGGGGAGCTCAGGGAGCGTTCTGCCACTCTCAGCACCACACGAACGATTCAGCCACCAAACGTGCTTACCTCGTATTCATGTTTAACACGGGTATGGGTTGTGTGTGTGTGTGTGTGTGTGTGAGTGAGTGTGTGTGAGTGTGTGGCTTTTCTAAGTTGTTGCTGTGAAATTCAACCACAGGGGCTGCAGGATAAGGAGTAAGATAAGTTAAGGAAGGCATTTTTCAAGGTTTGTGTGTGTTTGTGCACAGACTTCTATGTAGATTGTTTGTGGTATTGTATTGGTGAGTGTGTGTGTGTGTGTGCTAGTCCATTAGTGTGTAGGGAGGGAAAGAAGCTGGCAGCGACGCTGATGTGATCTGACATGGTTGAGGCTTGTTAAGGACGCTTAAGGCCTTTGTGGCTCCCAGTGCAAACCAGCAAGATCCAAACCCCCCTTCCTGGTCGTTTCCTCCATCTTTCCATCCTCTCTTCCTTTCCCTCACAGCATCCATCTGTCCAGCTCTATCCTCTCTCTCTGTTTTTTTAAGTCATTTTGCCTTTCAGCCGTCTTGAGGGATCATTCAGGGCTATTTAGAACCGGTGTCTTCATCGGGTCAGGCCTCTGTGTGTTTTTCTCCTTAATTCTCTGTCCTTCTCTTACGTATCTGACACTGACTCTCCATGTCTGTTGCCGTTGCAATGATCATCCGCTGTCAGCTTGCTGTGCGGTGATGAGAAGGTGCAGGCCTGGCCTCCTTTATCTGTCACAGTCACTTTACTGTGAGTAAATCTGCTGAGGGTAAAGGCAAACCAAGGATATCCACCATCAGAGTAAAACAACGGCACAGAAACACAATAAAGCCTCTTTTTAAGTTTTAACATTTTTGTAAGCAATATTTGAGCTCTTCACTTGGGACTAGTGGGAATCTGCTTTAAAGGGGCACTCTTGATTTTCTCTTGTATATAACTTACACCATATCCATTGAATAACATTGAACTATGGTCTTTGGGTGATGTAGGGCAACCATATTTGTTTGACTTTTAGGCATATCATTAAGTGCTAAGTCTGATATATCGGAGCTTCAGAGAAATCTATGTTTCCCAGTCGTAATTACTATATGACTTAGATGTTTACGTGGGCTATTTACAAGTCGGAAAATACATAGACGTGATCTGCTGATCAATAGAAAAAAACTCAAGACACGTGATCAAGGCATTTGAAGAGTCTGTTTGTGATCATGTTCACATCTTAATACTTTAAACATCAGCTGACAGATGATCATCCCTGCAGCAGCTGGTAGAAAAATAACTTGTATAAAATGTATATACAACATCTTAATCGTCCATTCATATTTTAACGCCTCGACTTTGCTGTTGACTTAATGAAAAATAAATTATGTTTTGCAAAAGAATGTCAATTTAATGGGGTTTTAAATCAGGCCTCAAGGCAAATAAAAGCGGCAAACCTTGGACGCTAGTTTCAACCTTCTGCATTCTCTGAATGTTCTGTATTCAGTCAGAATACAAAGAATCAACGCTGCTACTCCACGGCCTTCAGCGCATCGCTTCCACCTAGTCCTGCTCAATCCCTCACCCCTGTTGTCAGCACAAGGATAAACACACTCATTCTCTGTGTTTTCCTTTTCCCTCTCCTTGCCCTGTGCGTCTGTATCTATGGCTGAATGTTAGGCTCTAGGTTGGCATTAATACTCTGCAGAAAACAGGATTAGCACAGAGCAGAGAGTGGGCGACGTGAAGCGGGTGCCTTCCTGACCCAGCACGCTGTCAGAGGCAGACCGGGCCAACTCACTAAGCTCTTTAAAGGATTGCTTACTGATAAAGAGCACAATTTCTAATCTGATCTCCAGATTGCCACTGTCAAAAACAGTAGAGGGGCATTTAAAGTGGCACCTGCTGCAGGATAAGCACCACTGGCTAGCTCAACAGCAAGCAAGTTACTACCTTTGGTTGAATGAGTAGTCAAGGACATTAGGGTTTGAATGTAAATGATACAGAGTTTGATTTTAAATGCATTTCTGTTCTTCAGATTCAAATAATTACATTTTAATAATCTTGTTTGGATGTTTTACAAATGAAGGAAAGTATCTGTGTATGATACTGGTGGGAGGGTCAACTATTTGGAGCTTCCAGGTAAAAGCCATCACATTTAATGTGTTAGAACAATATATAAGTTGTAAAGAAATGTCTATCTGGCAGCTTGGCCAAGATATCTAATAACCATATGTGTACCATGTATATACCCTTTCTTAGGCTTCATTGTTACAAAAAGGGATTTTTCGATCATTGCCTGGGAAACACCATCTATAAATCAAATGTTATTTTGTTATCAAGGTTGGATTTAAGGTTGAAAACTAAAGCATCTGTTACACCAAATACGGCTCTGCGTTTGAAAGCTTTCCAAGTGTAATGCTGGTAAATAATGTGGTACCTTTTTTAAATTCAAGTAAAGAAGAGAAACTTCCATCATATCGCGGATAAATCTTCAGTTTTATGAATCAATGTTTTGGCACATCTTCCCCTTTTCAGGATAGAGAAGGTTTTTCATTCTGAAAATAAAATCTTTTTATTCTGCACCTAACGAAAATATGTGTTTTTCCTTTTTAGTTCTTCCATCCAACCAACACTGACACACTTTCATGAGACATAAACAAATAGTTGATTCTTAAAGGATATGCTCTCTTTTACTGAGTTTCTTGTTGTTATCTGTTGCACTAAATGCAGCTTTCCCAGGAGTGCACCAGTGTAAAAAGAGTGGCAAAATCATCCACAGTTAAACAGAGTAACCTTTGCCCCCAATCTCCCACACAGCGTGAGAGCGGGGAGGCACATTCAGACTATCATGGCCGTGGGCCTCGGTGCCTCTGTGTGGAGTTAGATTCATCACGGCCAAATTGGCTCATGTTCAGCTGTAAGCGAGGACGCCGTGGACCTTTTGAGTTTTGTTCTAGGGGATTTCCGCTCGCAGCCAATAAACTGCTGCGAACAGTGATGTTGATGTTTGAATGCAGAGTGTGAGTGTTTGTGTTTGTCCATTACCATCTGAGCCCTCTGCAAACTGCACCCTAAGAACACACAGAACAACATGTGCATACACTTTGCACATACAAACTACATTTTCATTCTCTCCATTGCGTCCGTACATTGTTGGCTAAAGAGCGCTCCGTAGTGTCTGTGCAGGCTGCTGCTCTGTTTAATTCACCAGCTTGTGGTGCAGCTCGTCTATTAGAAACATCTCTGCCAACCTCTGCCAAATTAGAGCCTTTAATTGCCGTTGCATATTGTGGCTTGGAGTCAATGTGTTTCCTCTTCCCAAGCTGTTTGACTTTGAACATTTAAAAGTCCTGCTTTTCAAACTAAGAACGTTTTTTCTTTTTCTTTTACAACATTTCATAAAATTTTGTAACCCTTGAGTTTCCATCAAAGCCTCAAGGCAGGAAATGAGGTTTTGGACTTGATTTCCTCCCTCCCTAAAAGATATGCCTACAGTAGGACTCTTATTTGTTGTTTGTGGTGGTGTTAATTTCCTGTTTGCCTTTGAGGGTCCTTACTGGAGAGTTGTGTCTGTCCCACAATGTGTCTTGTTATTCTTCGCTATCTATCTCTGTGTGAAAGCATCACAAGTTTCCCCTCGTTAAAACAGGTGTGCGAGCACTTTGCATTTAGTTTGAATTGGCCTGTTTAAGGTTTTATTGGCTTTACATCACCGTGCAAACAGCATTACTTTTCAAATGGAAGCTGTGAGTAAGTGGGGCGAAGCTGGGTGGGCAGCACTTGGCAGCGCATTTTAGCCTTGGCACCCCGCAGGCAGAAACAGGCCGTAAACATTAAGGGTGGCTCCCCCAATGATTTCAGCTGGTCGAAGGCCAAACACACCTCCCTATTTGCTGATACACTTTCTCAAGTTTGCCTCCTTTCTTAGATCATAGTTTGACATATTGATTTCAACGTCTTGTCTGCGGCACAAATTTTCTTCCCTGCTGAATGATTCAAAGTAAATCGTGCCACAATCGCTTTTAAGTGCACTATTCTGCAACATCAGGCTTTCCTCTTCATGCAGGTTTATGTGTTTCAGTTGTTTTATGACTTGCATGTACCTACATAATTAAAAGCATTAGAAGTTTAACAGAGGTATGGGAACACGAGTCGATAAAAATGTCTTTCATCCGTCTCTGCATTGAAATTATGAGGGCATTTTTTCATGAAATGTAATGTAATATGAGAGTAAAATGAATGGATATTACAGATTTATTTTTGCCATTCCCTAATACACTGGAAAGTATTGCTGTATATCGGCACATTACTAACATGCATTTTTCTCCTTTCCCTTTCTCCTGCTCCATTCATCCTTCCTGCCTGATGCTGTGACCTTCTTGTCGCAGGTAAGAAGTGTTTGTTTGTTGTTTCCCTGTCCCAAGTTGTTTCCTCAGCAGTGCACTGCTTTTTAGATTCAGCTGAGTGTGAGTTTCTGTCAAACACTGGGTCTCTCGACAGAAGCTCACATATGTGTGCCAGATGGAGGTTTGAGCAGAGTGAGAGGGTGCTGTGAGATGAATCTTAAAATGTGTGCGTGTACTCTATATGCTTAAACATCCATCTGTGCAACTGTGTGCGTCAGCACGTGTGTACAGTACATGGTATGGAGAACTCGGCCACAAACATCTTTCAGGGTTAAGGTAGATGTACGTATGAGTTAGGGTTGAAGTGAAGACTACACAACTTTGTGGTACAGAATAAGCTCTAAAATGAGACTTTGTTTACGGATAATGTCAAGATGATGTACAAATTGTTGTTTAATGGGAAACACTCTTCCGTGATTACCACATAACGGCGTTAGCGGTCAGTTAAAGTATGTTAAACAACGTGGTCATAGTAAATACTCCAGCTACTCAAAATAACAGCATCTCTTTTCTCTTCTCATCGTCTAACCTGACCTTTACTTTCCACTGTACTAACAGTGGTTGCCTCCTACATTTGCTGTAAGTGCTAACTATTGTCCAGTATGTGTGATGAGCAACATTGACAGGTCGGTCGGTCGGATCGGTTTGTAGTGTTTGCTTTCTAGTTGCTTGTTCTCTCATTTGATAACAGCTAACAATGTGTAAACAATAAATGGCAGCAGTGTATTTAGCCATATTTTGGCAAAATGAAAACAGTTTGCAACATACTGAGTATATTAATGGAAAGTGGAGAATTGGATTATGCTGCTGGAGAACTTGATACTTTTTTCCACTGTGTAAAACTCACCATTAGCATCCATTGTAACTGTAATGAATTAAATCTGCTGTTCCCTACAAAACTATTAGCTTTTTTTACAGACACCTTTCAAGCCTGCACAGGACCAGTGTTTGATATTAGAAAGATATTTGGGCTTTGAGACATTGCTCACATTGTGTGTTGGAGCAGTTCACTGTCCTGAGTCTGCATCTGCAACAACTCAATCTGATGCTGTGTTGAGTGGCGGGTTGCAAATGGCTGCCAGGGAAATAAGGTTTGATAAATGACTAAAGATGTATTCCAGTACTCACAAATTACTAAACCTACCTAAAGTATCATGAGCTTCAAGTAACAGAAAGGTCAGATATTTATACACGCACAGATTGCACTTTCCCACTTCTAATAATAGAGACAACAGAAGCATAAGAGAAGATTCTTATTTCTGCAGTGTTGAGGAATCATGCCACATACAAATACTGGCTGCTCTGTAGAGTCTGATGAATAATGTATAAGTACTAACAATCACCTCGATAAACCCGCACAAAATATCCAGCACTTTGTTTGGGGAATCTCATTAGCATTTGTTATCTCTGCGATCCACTAATCCATGATCTCTGCTCTTTTTAGCGCATGCTTTGGGTCTGGGGGGGATCAAATGTTTAGGTCCCGGAAATACGTTGAAATCTTTGATAATGTTCCATTATATTTAATGTTTTAATTAATTTTATTATCAATTTATTTATCAGTCTATGTTATCTGGCCTTTCAAATCCCTTTTGGTTGCATGCATCAACAAACATTCTATTAATAATACTCTGAATATACTGTATCTGCACTGTATGTACTGCATGACCGGGCTTAACGCTTGCGTAATAGCTTTGAAAGCCTGTGTTTTCCTTCTTCATTCCTGCATCCAAACCAGCACACTAAGGAGACATTAGTTGTTTAAATGTGCTCTAGATAGTTGTGTTGGATATGGCTCTGTGTGGATTTGTGGACTCGATCATTAGCTGTGTATTTTCATGTGGATACACAACTCCGCAAAAGAAAGTCTCTTATTCTGTATGTCTAATGCCACAGAAAACAGTTCAGGCTATAATACCTGATTTTCAAGATAATGGCGAGTGTCCTTTAGTATGTGCAGGTGCTATAGATGGTCAACACAGATGGCTGTGACGCTGTTGTGTCACATTTTCTTACTTGAAGTACATTTACATCAGGCTGCTTTTATGCACAGTTTACATTTCTGCATCAAAAAAGAAGAGGAGCAGAAATGTAAAAGAAATCTGGCCAAGAAAAGTATGCTAATGAGGTAGAGAAGGGCTGGGGTCTCTTTTCTATGAAAACATCCCAAAAGTTGTGTGTGGACAGAGGAGACTAATTCATTTACTAAACTGACAGTAATGCAAACTTTGGTGGGAAGCAGATATGGCATTTAGGTGATATCTGGTTAATTATGCTTCTTATAAGACGCTTTGGACAAAAGCCTTTCATGTATTATATGATGGTCCTGTGTGACCGATGCTCATCTAATTCATGTGAACTTGTCACATATATTCACGTAATACTATATTTACACTCACTGCTTCGCATTATATTTTGCTGACTTTTTGGAAAGTTGCTCAACTAATGCCCATATTTTTGTGAAGATGTGCTTTTCTTAAAGGGACCTGTGTCTTGTACTTGTAGCTTAATCTAAGCATGTGATCCTCACTGTACCAGTGTATCACTGCCAACATGTTGTTTCCCAAATCCCACTTGTCATCTTGTGTGCACCTTTTTAGAGAAAATCTACAAATCCAGTTTCCATTTTTGTGATGTATTTTCTACTGTTGAGTCCTATAGTGATTTTGCTGCCAAAAGAAAATGCATTTATCAAACCAGGGCAAGTGCAGACTATAATGACTTACCCTCTAACAGCCACGTCTCTGTCCTGTACTCTGCACCTACTCTGCAAGTCCTTTTTAACCCCTCCTTAAAATGTTCTGATCTACATCTCTATTTCTGTTCCCTCGCACTTCTCTTCCTCACTGTTTTCCTAAACCCATATCTGCTGTCATCTGTCTCCCTTTTCTGTCCTATTTCATCACTAAGAAAAAAAGCAGTCAGTGCATTTGTGTCACAGCCGTTGGTGACTGATGCTATTTAAGCCTCGGGGCTCACATTACACCGGCAGCCCTGTTACGTGATGCAATTTTTTAATCTCTCCCGTATCGATTATTCTTTTTCTCCACTAAGGAATAGAGACGGATGAAGTTGAATGTCACTTGCTGGTGTTATGGATACTTCGGCCAAACACCGGCTTCTCAGCAGCTTGAAAGCAAAAAGGAGGTCAGATATTGACGCATTAACATTAAATATATAATTTGGAGCATTTCCTAACATCGATGCTCTAATTTCTGCTCAGACATTTGGTGTCCTCTCCTTCACCCTCATTCATTCATGCAATATTCACCACTGTCTCCTTTGTCGAGTAAGAGGGGCTAACATTGCTTAATGTTTGAAAATGTGGATATTAAATAGAGGAGAAGTCGTAACTGGTTTGTAATAATTACTGAGGAAAAAACATGTCCAACATAATGTGTCCACATTAAATTCCACTTTCAGTTTATAAGTATTAAAAGAGCTATTAAAGTCTGATTAGCGCTGGTTAATTAAGCAGACTTCATTAAGGAATGAGTGAGGGGACAGTCTATCGTGTTTCTGCTTCACTTTCTCTACCTCGGACAAAAATCCCCATCTTCTGATTTTAAGTAGGGCTTGAGATCACATGGGATGATTCTCTCCACACGCACGCACACATACACACACACACACCCACACACACACACACACACACCCTCAGAGCTGTGGCCATGCTGACTTCTCCCTGGTTTCCTTATCTGTCACCCCAGTTTACTGCAGGGAGACTGTTGTTTGGGTGCAGCTGTCTCCTCTGTCTCGCATTTACCATGTCTGACTGTGTGTGTGTGTGTGTGTGTGTGTGTGTGTGTGTGTGTGTGTGTGTGCGTGTGTACTGTTTCTGTGTATGTGTGTGTCATTTCTATGATTTTACTCTTTGGTCTTTGTTTTTGTTCACGCTACACAGGTTGTATTTTCTTGTGCTTTCTATTCTTGTCGAGATCTGCATGTGTGTGCCTGTTCGGGTTTCTCTATCTTTGGGAGGACCAATTTGAATTGTCGACCTTGAGAAGTGGGGACACTGTTGGAAAGTGAGGACATTTTGTCAGCTCTTCAAAAGACCATTTTAGGGATAAGTCTCTGTTTTAGGGTTATGTTTAGAATTGGGATTAGTCGCTATCTAATAATGGTATGAAATGTAAAAAATATAAAGATAGTGAAAATATTTTGTTATAAGAATTTGTTAATAATAATGGATAATTCTGGTTTATAACAACTTGGGTTTTATTTTTGTATTTTTTCCTGTCATTCCTCTCAGCACTAATAACATTGTACTCACCATTAGCCATTGACCATTGTACAAGTCAATAGCCAGATCTGGAAATAAGGTAACATTGCTAAAAAGATGTCCCGATACACCAACGGTCAAATAATTGGACAGGTTGGAAACACGCGAACAGTAAATTAAATACCCCTCACAAAAGACCAACTTCCTGCTTCATCTCTGACCTTCTGTACTTACTGTAGTTTTGCTTGCACACAGTTTAAGTGTCCATTAAGGGATTATCTCTGACATTTCGGATCTGCTCACTTTCTGTTTTACCTCCAAATAAAGTGTTTAATTTAGATTTTTAGATTTTAGATCAACCTGGTTGATTTTGTGACTGCTGGTGTTTCTTGCTCTGTTGTGATGTCGCCATGGTCCCAGATCTCCTCAACCCCTTTGATGATTATAATGTTATCATATCTGACAGAATGATGGCCAACACTATGAGAATAAGAACTAAGTTGTATAGACTGAACTAAATGACTTAGTAACTAAATAATAACTAAATGTTAATATGGATGTTATTAGCAGTGAACTGGGGTGACAGATAAGGAAACCAGGGAGACGTCAGCACGGCCACAGCTTCGTGGTGTGTGTCTGTCTCTGTGTGTGTATTTGATCTTCTGCTCCCTCTGATCAGACCAAACTCTGCTCACAGTGATGACCTGTGTAGGTGACATGTGATAGGAAAGTGACAGGACGTCCGCCCACTGCCCCAGAGACCCATTTAGATCACACACACACACACACACACACACACACACACACACACACACACACACACACACACACACTCAGCAGGATCCTGACTGACACTCTCCTGTGTTCTCTCTCTCTCCTGTCAGTTGACTCTCCTCTCCACCTCAGTCTCATTTCATTTTTTATAAGCACACACATTTTATTTCCTCCTCCAGCTCACTCTGCTGAGCTGATTTGTGTTGAATATGTAGTAGGTATGTTGTTTATTAGGGTGTGTTTGTCCTGACACTGTGCTTTGTGTGTTGTGTCACTTCAACCGTGCCAGAGCCCTGCTGGTCCTCATGTTCTCTGCTCTTCCCCCCCCCTGCGTTCCGGCCTTACAGCATTGTCACTGTTCATTATCGTTAATAACTTTGTGTGCGCGTGTGTTTGTGAGCAAGTAGTGTGTGTAGGTCAAGTTGTAGATCCTGTGCTGTCATGGTGTAAATGTCAGGCCGTTGCTCCAGTTAGCGCAGCTCTTGACAGTGAGAGCCCACTGGTTCTGCTTTGCTAACTCTGCTAAGGAAAACAATCAGAAAAGAAAGGGACGGCGTGTGTGCAGTTTCATTTCATTTTATTTGCGGTGCATGAATGTTGAGATATAGGGGTAGAATTGGCTGCATGAAGACGATGGAAGTGCTAAAATTATAGCCATACATCCATCTTAAACCACAGAGTCCAAATGTAGCTTCTGTACTTCATGAGCCAGAAATATTATTTAACCAAATGCACATTACTTGGCAATGTGAACGTCATATTTCTACTGTTTACTTAGATCACCAAAACGGATGGTTGAATGATTTCCACGGTGATCCAGTAACTGTCTCATATATTGTAAAAGTCTGTGCAGTGTTTTGGCGTCTGATAAGCCTTTAAACTCATACATCTATTACTCAAACTGGACCTCCTGGATTGTATTTCGTCGTCACAATGACACCTGAAGCAACACGCACACACTTGCACTTTCTTTATGCAGCGCTGTTTCCGGTCTCAACACATGGAAAGACTAAAAACCATGTCAGAGCTGGCCACAATAGTCCCATTATACTTTTGATGTAGATATCTGAGCATCTATGCAGTTCATATATAACCTCTATTGACTCTAATCTATCTCCATAGCTACAGAGCTCACAGCAAACACCCACAATCTACCCCACACAAATGTTTATTATTCTAAGAAGAAATACAGTATAAACACACAGCAGAGCAGGCGGTGGGTGTCCTAGTTATTACTGTCAATACCGCCCATTTACAGCCATACCGGCTCTATTATTAGACTGCACTGGACTGTCATCAGGTATCTTCAAAGGTTGCTGCATAAATCACATACAACAGTTTTTTTCCTGCTCTGCTCTGTGCTGTGTTGTGATCTGCGAGAGTCTGGGACATGCTTTCCATCACATAGGATAGTAGGAAAATAATGGAAGTTTCCCTTGTTATGTTATGTTATGCTGTGCTCTGTATGTTTTTCTTCTTTCCATTTTCTAAATAACAGATTGACATCTGAGGCTAGCGAGGCGGAATGAATGTATTTTCCGATATGTTTCAGTCAGAGAGTTTGTGTGTGTTTTGATGTCAGGATCATAGGTCAGGTAATGGGTGTGTTTTCTATCAGGGAGGCAGCCTGGCTTTTCACTCATTACCAGTTACAACATTGTCAGTTTATGACAAGGTGGAACATCTGTGGCCTGCAGTTAGTGATTATCAAAAGGTAAATATGTAGAATGGAAATTAAGTCAATTATAGTTTCAGGATGATGTCATCTTAGTGAGATCTACAGCACACAGTGAATTTACCTTGAGTGCTTTAAAAGGCACTTATAAACAAGCGCAAATTTGCAACAGCTGCAACCACGTACGTGCACGCATCCACGCGTTGATGCATACACACACACACACACACACACATGCACACACACACACACACACTTAATCGCACTAAATCATAATCAAATATAAGTATTTACATAATTTAAGATTAATATAACAGGATTAAGATTTACATACTAAACACATCCTCTCTTGGATTATGTCATTGCTCTTATAAAGTCTATTTTAAGTGTGTGTGTGTGTGTGTGTAGGTGGGTGTGTGTGTGTGTGCGCGCTTCATCCGTCTGTACGTTTTCTAACTCAATCTCGTCCTCTGGAACTGCCATATACTGCAGAATTTGGATAATCAATTAATCGTTTAAGGTCATTAGTTAACTGTTTACAAATCTTGATTTACATTAAAATCTGTATGTAAACTATTCTCTGAAGAGAAGAGGAGAAAATGAAAACCTTCCCTGCCCTGTCTTTTTTTCTTTGGTTCTGCAGCAGGATTTGAGTCGAGATCTCGGCAGCTCTCACTAACCCTGCTGGGAGTCAGGCTGATCTGGCGTCGTCCACTAATTGGCCATTCTCATATTTAAAAAAGGGATCTTTAATAGAGTCAGAGGAGGGAGAGTCTATTAATACAACATTTTTAGTTTCAGTGCCTATTATACTGTACTTGCTTATACTGGTCCAATAAATTATCTGCAGATTGTTAATGAAAACATGTGCAATGCATTGCAACCTTACCCTGATAACTGACATACAGTATGTAGCTCTTGTGTTTTCAGTATTGATAAGCTGGCTACTGTTTATTTTTGGTATAGGTCCACTTTCTTTTTAGTGACATTAATGCATCTCTAGGTTGTAGGGGTAGTGTTTGTGACTATTTTAGACCTGGTTGCCATCTTTCCCTTTCAACTTTTGAATAGTACTTCTATCATCATAATTTCTTCCATCCATCAATCTGTTGTGTATAAGCATGTGGCAGGAAGTCCCTCAAATCTACATTCTTTATAATAGCCAGTAGAGGGCGACTCCCCTGGATCAAAAGAAGATGTTTGATTGTATAGAAGTCTATGAGAATCAGTTTATTTATTACCTCAGTAAACATTTTCCTAATGAGTTTATGGTTATCAATTGCTAGTTTACAAGTCTTCTTCAATACAGCATGATGTTCTTTTTATAAATTAGACACAATTGTAATTAAACTAATTATCATTTAGAGTAAAATAGACAATAAAGCAGTGTATGCGTAAAGGTTTAATGTGTAAGATATAATATCATTTTAAATTTAAAACATTAAAACAATGAAGAGTGTTGACGTTGTGTCACAGACATCTGTGTGTTGTGTTGCAGAGCTATCTACTGAAGTTAGCATGCTAACAGCTAGCTGCGCTCCGTCCAGTCTGTAATACCACTTGTTCCTCTAGAGGTGATAGTGAGTCAGTGTAGCTGCAGTCTGCCTCAGTACAGAGGGAGAAGAAGTACAGCTGCCTGACTCGGGCAGACTCAGGGTGTGTCAACATTACATCCATGATCCCTGCACGTTTTGATAGTTTGTTTTGATTAATTCAAAACAGAAACGAAAGTGGCAGAAACGAGAAAACGTCTTGCATCTTCGCTCGTCCTCACCGTTGGTGGGAGGCTAGTTTGCCGTTAGCAGTCAGCAGAATGCACCAATTTAGCCGACTCCCCAGCGGCAGTACTATGTTGACATGGAGGACCAAACAAAAACACACAAGTCGTTCCCTCGTATCTGCTGCCTGGACCCAAGCCAACATACAAACTATCAAAACATAACGTTACATGGACCGTACAGACCCCAGTACCACAGTAAACACACAGATCTCTGAGCACCACGTGAAGACTATAAGATAGCAGTAATAATTACACCGACTGTCTCAGCAGTCTGCTCTAATGAACTGACAGACAGACTGACTGACTAACAGGCAAACACAGGAGTAACTAATACACAGTAAATATATCAACACTAGAAGAGAGAGGTATATAGCTGTAGAATACTATACACAATGTAAAATACATTAGGATACTCTGAAACTTAGAATACAATACATGACAAACTATTACAACTAAAATATATATATATTTTTTAATAACTGATGGTTTTGATTTGTATGGACCCAGTAGTAGAGGTGACATACTGAAACCCTGTTTCTTTGGAGCATGTTGCTCAGAACTACACATTGAACCCATAAAGGACGTGACTACTTTGTGATTGACAGGTCGCTACCATGGTGTTGTCTGGTTTGGGTGTTTTCTGTGTTTTTGTCTTAAAAGGTTTGTTGTTGTGTAAATAGTTCAGTTGTACTTTGCTCCATCCTCACTGGTTAAAAGAAATTCAAGGTGGTGACGGCCAAAATGCCCAACTCAAGGCTTCAAACCAATGGGTGATGTAACCATGACAACGGCCACTTCTTATGTACAGTCTTTGTTTACTCGATAACCGTTCATTGCTACGTGGTCTACTTTTGAACACATAAAGTACATACATTGACACTTCATGTACTTTGTCACCAGTAACTAAAGTAAAAATAAATCCACAGCCATGCTAGCTGCCCATTTATGCTGTAGGCTACTTGGGCCCAGTGGTGCTTTGCTTCTCATTTTCAACATCTTAGTTTAGCTTAGCCTAGTGTATTGGTAGGCTAACAGTTGCAGCTACTAGCAGTTAAGTGCAGCCATTGCTGCTGGGAATATTGCAGGCATTATACATGAAAGTATTGAACAAAGTAACATTTTGCACTGATGATGACGATAGATGTAAAGTAAAGGGATCACCAAAGTTATTAAAATTCAGCCTGAGGTGGATGTCTATAACAAATAGCATGGCAATCTATCTAATGGTTGTTCAGATATTTCACTCAAAATCACACATATCAACCGAATGTTGGCGCTAGAGTAAAGGTCAATCCAGTAAATGGATAAGTGAAAACCTTGACCTGCCGGGTTTCTAGATGAAAAGCCAGTGGATCACCAGAGTCAGTAAGCTTCATCTAATTATTTTATATGTACAATATTCCATGGCAGTCCATCTAATAGTTGTTGAGTTGTTGTTGATTCCTAAAACATGGCTAAAAATCTGTTCCGACTAAAGACTTCCACATGTGAAAATGCTTATTTAACAAAAATCCCGTTTATCATCAGGCTGATGTGATTTTTTACTTGCTATAGAAATTAAATTGTTTAATGTGACCCACATGGATACTGGAGGAGTGATTTGCCCCATGTCAAGACATTGCCCCTAATTGGTCATGGGATTCAAGACAAAGTCCTTCACTAGCACACAGAACTCACACACCGAACTGGCAACGCCTTTAAACTCAAGATGAGATTAAATTGCTTTTGTATTAAAAGGAAGTAAGACATACAGAGGAATAGAGAGGCAGGCTGAAGGAACATATTGAGTAAATGTGTTTAGCTTTTCTCCACATATGTCAGTGCTGATCTAAGCCACACCTGCTGCTAACCACGACTTAGAGGGAGAGAGGCGGCAGAGTGCAGTGTGTTTCAGGCTGTGTAGTCACAGGCTGAGCAGTCGTTGAAGCGAGCGGTCGCTGTGTCACTGCTGCCTTTTCTTTTTTCTCTCCATCTCTGTCTTTACTCTGCTCTCCTCGACGGAGCTCGGTCTTTCCTGCTGTCATCCTGAAGCGATGTAATTAACAAGGCTCTGTGAGAGAGGAGCTGCTCTGCCTCCTGTAGGATCCTTTTGACAATCACTGACTGTGCTGGAAATAAATATATGGGAACACTTGCTCTGCCACCAGGCAACTGGGGATTCCTCCTCGTGTGAAGTGGGATTTTTGATTTCATTTCCTGGATTTTTTCATTTACATCTGGACACATTTATTTAACAACTGTGAGGAGGATTTGGTCTTTTCTACAACATATAAAGAGCCGAAGCTACTTGATACCAGGAAACAGGTGGAATTGGGTTTTAAGCCCCCCACTGCATGTCGGGGAGCTCAGCTCACCCCCCTGCTGAGATCCAGCAGGAGAAGCCAAGACCTGGACACTGACAAATTACACACATTACTTCAACCAAGTGTCTTCAATCTGGTAACACCTTCTCAGAAGTAGCCGGACCATATGTGAGCGAGCGAGGAGTCTTGCTGACTTGTAGAAAGACTTTCCGACTCAGTGTCAGAGGGAGGTGAGCGTGTGGTCATCAGGCGGTCGGGAGAAGATGCCAGCCATCCTGGTGGCCTCAAAGATGAAATCAGGACTCCCCAAACCGGTTTACAGCGCCCTGCCCATCCCCCAGACCCACAGCAGGCTCTCAGCTATAGCTCTGACCTCTGCACACATCAAGACCAACATCCCCTCTCCGGGCCAGCAGGTGAGCGCAGGACCCCCGAGAATCATCACACGAGGGCCAGAGGATGGAGAAGAAACTCAGGTCAGGATGTAAAACTGTCAACTCCACCTGCTGAGTGGTATCCCACTTTAAGCCACTGTCATTTTAGCTATATTCTCATTACATCTCTGTCAGCCAAAGTACAAATGTTTACTCCGTACAGCCATTATCTAATGAATGTCGGTACTTATGGTGTAGACTCACTGCTTACTTAAACAAGCTGTGATAAGAGGCAAGCTTGTGCAGCTTCATAAGGTACGAGGCAGGCGCTGGTTTAGGCAATTTTAAACAATGCTGGATTAGATAATATATTTCAACATCCTGTCTCCCTAAATAGTCTGTACAGAGTTCAGCAGGATTCTGGGGTACATTTCATCTGCAGTATTTCATTTTACTAATTAGACATTTTTATCCTAACATTAATAACTCAAAGAAATCATTAGTAATGGCTTCGGCTTCCATCCCATTAGGGATTATATGCTGTTGTACTGGATTTAGTTGTCCGACAGGAATGAAATTATGAAGGAAAATCAATAATATTCAGTCTTTGCAACAATATCCGTTGTCATCAGTCACTTCAGATTGCGTTAGTCTATGCCTCTTGTTTTCTCAGCTGGTGTCTCTTTGAATGATCATTTTGTTGTAAATCAATACACAGTATTTCAGTACTTTTCTCTGGCTTAGTTTAGCATAACAGAAACACAAAGCCAAATTCAGTCATTTCCTGGAAGGAGACGGAGCACGCTGTGTCTCTCTCGGCTGTCCAGGATGGCAACGTAGCAGGATATCAGGGTGGCTGTTTTGCTGTGTTTGTGTGAAATATTGGCTGCACTTAGCAACCCCACACAAAGGCCTGCTGCAGCGAGAGGGATTGCTCTTAACGCCATGTAAGGCAGTGAGGGGAAGGAGGTGTCTGTATGTGTTTGTGTGTTTAAGGAAGCCAGCATGTGCATGCTTGGCAACCTGTCCTTGCAGTAAGCGTGACTTGGAGCCACTGAGGCATCCAGCACTCAGTTGTTTAGGATTCTCGTGTGATGATGGTTATGATCGCATGAGGAGATGATACAGGAGCCCAGCGTCGCCGCCGGACACAGTACGCATCCGCTGCTGGTGGAGTTTGTTTAGTGGCTAATCACGTTTTCTCACTGACCTACTTTCCATGACTTTCTCTCTCTCCTCTCTGCCCTTTTCTTCTCCTCCGCTCTCCAGCTCTGTGGTGCTGATGATGCAGCCGGCTTCTGTACCCTCGGCTGGGTTAACCCTTGACCTTCCTGACCAGCAGCAGTGATGTGAATATTGGAGTCATGTACTGAATTCCATCACTGCTGACTGTGTGTGTGTGTGTGTGTGTGTGTGTGTGTGTGTGTGTGTGTCTGTGTGTGTGTGTGTGTGTGTGTGTGTGTGTGTGTGTGTGTGTGTGTGTGGGGCATGTTTATGTGTTTTCTGGATGTTTTGGCAAGAGAATCACATTACAGCTGCAGTTTTTTATTGTCCTCAGCCTTCTTTTGTCAATTAAGTTTTTTTTAACTTCAGTCAGTCAGCTCTTTATCAGGCTTTAATTGCTTAAAAATATGTTGCCCGTATCTGTATCGATTTAATAAAGTGACAAATACAAACCAATTTCATATAGAAAATCTAAATATCTAACTTTATGGACACAATAATCCGATAAGAAAAGGGGGGGGGACATCAAATGCTCCCATGAGCCGAGTGTGACAGTCAGAGGCTTTCTGTGGTCCACCTGCTGCAAAAAACAAAATAGATGTTCTACACCAGAGTTGCAGGTATTTGTGCTCATCTGCATCACACAGAAAGCATCACAGTTTCATCGCAAACTAGATAATAATGATCAATCTTTTCTTTAGTAGCACATTTCAAGACAAAAAAGAAAAACATTGTCCTATGTTTAAAAAGAGAAGAAGCATTCAATACAATACAATACAAAACAAATGGTTTCTGTCCATATCTGTTGCCCTCCTCAGATTGAAAAAAGACTCTAATAGTCCATGGTTAGATATCCCTTTAATACAGGGCAGGAGTGTTAGCTGCCTCATAGCTCAGTTTTATCGTCCTGATTTCTCGACTGTGTCTGCTGGCCTCCAGGGACTGACTGAACTGGAGGAAGGATTTGCTGGTGAGGACGCTGTAAGCCTCCACGCTGCATCGCTGTCAGTGTGGGTCTTACCCTTGGTGGATTTGGTGCACCGACATCGTTGGTCCTCAGTGTGAAACCAATCTGCTCTGAGGGCGGAGTGAGCTGACACGAGGCTCTTGGACACGCAGAGGCTGCTTTATGGTGCTTTCACTGCCGTCTTTGGGGATATGATGTGTAGAGACTCTTTCTTTTAGTCTAATAATCAGTAAAGAGTCCATTCACCCAAAACAATCTTTCTGGAGATAACATTTCACACCAACTGTCAACAATCATACAGAGAGAAAATCCATCATAGGAGAGGCGGAGAGACCAATCTCAGAACCCACAGTGGCAACAAATAGACCTGAATCCGGTACAGTCATAAGAGTGGGTTGAGGTTTGAGTCATTTCTCAACTTTGAAAAAAAGTTGTCATCTTGCTCTCACTATCTCTGTTACTCCTTATCTTTATGTGACCTTTATTGAACCACAATGGTCTCTTAAGTTCTAAATCTGCATTTATAAAATAGTATATAAACCATGGCCGAATACAGGAATGTTTTTAGGCATCCTGGGAAATGTAGGACACTAGCTGAAGCAGAGGGAGAACGAGGTGTGCTTGAGGATCAGGATGTATCAAGACACAAAATACATTGAACATGACACGGATAACTACCAGCAGCACATGTTTGCTGTTATCTTAAAGGATTAGTAGAGTCATGTCAGAGCGTAGACGAGGCTCCTGCTCCTCACAAACATCCAGCTGGATGACCCAGTTGGAACTAAACACACACACATGTTGTGTACACCTGTAACAAAGAGTTAATCTATAATGAAACAAGAGCAGCAGGAGGCAGAGAAACACCCAGGCCGTGTTTACTGTCAGTGTTACTCATTGCGCGGCTCGCGAGCCTCCTGCGGCTCTCCGAGCTTTAATTGGTGGCTCGCGTGGCAGTGGGCTAAATAAAGGGGTGATAGATATGATTATGCAGTCAATACAGATATTTATAAAGACACTAAAAACAAGCAGGGCTATTACATATAACACATTAGAACACTGAAAGTGTCTGCTCTATTAGCCTACAAATAATTGATAATAATAATTGATAAAAGATGTAAATATAGACGAGAAACAAGATATTTAAACTTGCTCAGCGGAACACTGACTCACTGCGGAGTTGCCCGTTTTGGCGGTCTATCGGCACTACAATGGTGAATGTGCTCTTGGACGGGTAGATACGTGGTGGGCTAGTATAGAAATAAATAAACTTAAACTCATTAAAAATATGTTATCATATGCATGCTTACGAATATAGACATTTGCTAAAAAATAATTTATATCGCTAAATTGGAGCATTTAAATTGGAGGATACTACGACCAACCTGGCACTTCATACTCGCGTTAGCTTGGCTCCGGTCGACTCGTTTCAACATTTCATGCTAGTTAGCGCGTCTTTCTACAGACGTGAAATGGATCAACCTCTTATAATAGTTACACACCAGGTGGACAGAAACAAAGCGTGAAAAACGAGGAACATTAAGATTTGTCTTTGGAGCCATCAAACTACCGCCAATCTAGCGGAAGATGCTGGAGATGGAGACAGCAGCTCCCGTTAAATAAAGAAAGGTACGAGCCATACAAGTTTAAAGACAAGTGAACAGAGGAATTTGTATTTGTCCTCCACGAGTCGAACCCTTTGTGCTTAATGTGAAAACAGACCCGCTCTGGTTTCAAGAGAAGTCATTTGGAGCCGCATTTCCAAACGACTCATCCTAAATTCAACGAAATTTACGCACCTAGAAGAGAAATTAGTAAATAAAATAGAGCAGCTTTCTTCTTCTCTTTCTGGAAAACAAAGGCTCATACACAGGACAACTAATACAGCTGAACGATTAACTGAGGCATCGTTTGAGATCGCATGGATTTTGGCTCGGGCAAAAAAAACCTCAGACTCAAAAGTTGTGAAAGAGATTCAGCAGAAATATTGTTTGCAGAGTTTGACAACATCATCCCAGTATTAAACTAATCCTGATGAATGCATTGGTTGGCTGCATTGCATATTGTATGTTCTGGGTGGGATGACAGATTAATAAGCAGACGTGCTTTTTATGACTGGATGTAGCTTTTCATACTTTGCGGTAAAAGTGGCTCTCCTATTGACTTTGTCCTATCAATGTGGCTCTCATGTAAAAAATAGTGAAGACCATTGGTCTGTATATTGTGTGTGTGTGTGTGTGTGTCTTTGAGTGTGAGAAGTATGGCACAATCTGCTGAGTGTGTGTGTGTGTGTGTGTCTTTGAGTGTGAGAAGTATGGCACAATCTGCTGAGTGTGTGTGTGTGGTCTTTCCATCTCATATGTGACACCATATGAGATGACAAGCTGCTCTGACCTTTAACCTTTTATTATACTGTCATTACATAGTGAGAGAAAAGCTATGCACAGGTACTCTGCTGCCCTCTAGTGGGTATTTCTTCGCGATACACCTGATTCCATTCACAAACACGTGTGTGTGTGTTCCACTTATTTAAGGCCACAGGGTTCTTTCTCTATTCATCTTTAACGCCTCAGCTTTATCCACGACGCCTTCTCTCTTTCCTTCTTTCTTTCACCTTCACTCTTTCTCTCGCACTCTTTCATTTTTTCCCCTCTTTGAAATGCAAGTGTTCATTGTTACCAGCTTATTAATTCTTAGCAACAGCTTTGAATAAAAAAAGGTTCAATCTCTAAAATCCACATTCGCAGCAGGAGACCCTGAAAAATAAATTCTGATGCTACGTGAAGCGTGCAGAGACCCTTATAAGTTGTGAACACACACACACACACACACACACACACACACACGTATAGAGTTGCATGCTCACTCACACATGAGCACACATGCAGCCACAGAGAGAGATTTGTCCGTGTGTTGGTGTGATAAAGAGCTCCTATCTTAATAAGTATCTTCCCAGATAAAGGCTTAACTCGGGCTCTGTGTAAAGACTCTGGCTTTATTAGACTCATTATGAAAGCTCATCTCGGCCTGGGAGCTGAATCCTAATCACATAAAAACATAGTGGGACCGGTGAAGAGGGCCACCTCGGCTCTTATTTACGGAGATGATCTTGTTGTATATAAACCAGGATCCACAATTCAGGATGCCCCCCCCCCCCCATCCAGCAGAGCAGAGCTTAGTCTAGATATTAAATCATCGGCATGTGATCGATGCATCAGTGACGCAGAGCTCTATTAATTCAACTCCCTTTATCCTTGAAGATGTGTAAGTGCCCAAGATTTATCTGATATTTTTGAATAATTTAAATTGGGTGTAATTTCATTCCCGGAATTGGTTTGACCGTGAACCTACAATACCCAGTGATATGTGTGAACTCATTTAATTATAATGGATTCAGAGCTAATTAAATGACCCTTAATGCAAGCTATGGATCAATGGTGATGGAGGGTAGAAATGACTCAGACTTGATATATACATTTAGTGAAAACCGGGAATGACATTATTATTTTGTTGTATGGTCATTCAATCATGTATATTTTGGTTATTTATTTATGTGTTTCCCCTCTAATAATAAATACATGCTGACTCCAAAATAATTACATTGCTTAAATTACATTTGCTGAAACAACGAGTCGATCATCAAAAGCTCATTAGACAACCCTTTAGATGAACGGTGCATCCCTTGAATGCTTAACTTTCAATGGCTGCAGCTGAGGAATTTGTTTTGTATCATACATTGAATATTTTCAGGGTTTTGCAATTTATTTACATTTTCTGACCAATAATTGAGGGATTACATAATGAAAATAATCTTTAGTTGCAACCCTGCGTACAGAGAGTCATGCTGTCCCATGATGGTCAAAATGATGTTAAAGCCTGACATTTGATTCTAGAGAAGCAAAAACACTACGCAGAGCTTTCAGCATGGTACAGGTGAAGTTAAAATGTTTTAATAATGGCGCAGAAATATTTGAGATCAGCATCTTCAGTCTGCAAATGTCAGCATCAACCTTTAAAATCCATCTCACTTGACCCCGAGAAGAGATCTCTCTCATGTCTCCCCCCCCCCCTTCCTCTCCAGCATCCTGTGAAAGGCAATAATGGCTTTTTTTTATGGCTTTTACATCCAGGCTGAGTCTCCTGAATACCCTCCCCAGCAGGTGAGAGTGAAATGCAAAGCCCCACCGAGCTGCATTGGATTGCTAATGCCCTCCTGCCCGCCCAGAGGCCAGATTGGGTGGGGGGTCTGGGAGACTATATTGCTGCTTTTTTTTATTACCATGACAAAGGGCCACACATACACATATGTCTCCTCAGGAGGAGATGCAAGTTAAAGCCAGATTTAATGGATGTTTTAGTGATTCATTGTCGGTGAGTTCATTGTTAAAGGAATAACCAAGGTTTTAACAGACTGCAAGAGTGAAGGGAAAAAGGAAATGTCTCGTTAGGTCTTGTGAGTGATCCTCGTGGATTCAACTTATGCACATCATCATGTTGTGGTTGTATCTGTCACAGTTGTCATGTAAAAGCCTCATCTCCAAATTAGAAAGCCACCACAAAGTGTCAAAAAGTCTTATTTTGTCAAGGCCGTTTTCCTTAGTTCCTGAAAGTAGACACTTTGGAGATAGTAGGTTTACACCCAACAGCAACCACACATGTTACAATCAGCATCAGCCAGGAGGAAGCCCGCGTAGCTGTTGATAAGAGCGACAACACACCTCTGTCAGAGAACAGAGATGGTCCTCCTGCAGATTCTGATACGAGCAGAGGCTTCACTCACAGGCAGACTACGCTCAGATGGTGAGATAGCAGCAGGCCTGAAGTCTGTGGCTGAAGAGGCGGCTGCTCCTCCTGAGCAGCTTTTCAGTGTCAAAAGGCAGAAAAGGAAGCGGCCGGGGCAGTGAACCGTGCAGAATATTCTACAGATGTTGAGAAATGTGTGGATCCGACTTTACTCAGGATGCGTGTCGGTATATTTTTTAAGTTTTGGATATCGATTTCACATTTCATGATATAGGAACTACTGATGATTGTTGTTTTATCTACATTTTATCTACAAGGACATTTCCGACTGCATGTGACGTATGCAGCTTTGAATGGATCTGAGCCACTTCTACCTGGTGTAACAACAAAACAATGTTTTATTTACTTTGTATTTATTATTTAATCAGAAAGCTCAGTGTGTGAAGGGAAAGTCTCTTCCTGTGATACGGCAGATAAAGATACTACAACACTTTGATGTTTAACGTTTAGGAATAAACGATCGGTGCACGTTTTCCCACAAAATGTCTTCTGATGCAGCGAGAGTTGATGTTACAGAGTATGGAGATCTTAATGTCCAGATTCAGGTTTTAATTTTGTTGGATGGCAGAAAACCATAAAAGTAATTGTGTTATTGATAAATCACCCTGGTGCTGAAGAGGCTTTGAAGATATGTTATAGTTCCATGTTTATCTTTTGGGTTTTTGATATTCTCTTCGATATCTTCTCGTGAAATAAAGAATTAAAGACTTGTTTCGCTGAAACACCGTGAAAAGCTCTGTGTTTTTTTGAGGATATACATGATCATATGGCAGTTGGCTCCAGTTGTAATGACCTCATCTCAGCCTAATGCGTCTCGATCAGATTCCACTTCCTGTGCGGTTGTCCCCTCGCCTTCCTGTGTGAGGTCATGACTGAGGACATAACCATATTAATTAAGCCTGGGGCATCTGCTTCTCCTGAGTCAACATCCATCCATTGATCTCCTCCCAAGGTGCCCTCCTCTCCTCAGTTTCTCTCCTTCTCTGATTCTCTTGTGTTAGTTGTCACAGGGAGCCCGTTGGTGCAGACAAATGGGTCATTGTGAGTGGCGCCCCCTAAGGAAGTGGCGCTGCAGAGGCGGTTAGACTAACTCAATTAACTCCATCTCTGTCCGGAAACAGAAGGCAGTGTGAAAAAAATGGAGGAGAGGCCAGGAGGTAGAGGTCAGCAGGGCTGAAGTCACCCTCCCCAGAGGCCTGTGGGCAGGGTCAACATGGACTGAGAGGCAGGTTGGATAACTTCATGATCTCTGTGGAGCCAGCAGAGAGTCGATGACCTCTGCTGGTCAGGTTTTGATACAACAAAATAAAGTAAAGAAAGCGGAATTTATTTGTACAAAGCCAGAAAAGACAGAACCTCTCATACAGGAGCATTTCAAGTCATAACATTTACAGCATATTAAATACATACATACAAATCAGAGCAAAATCTTATTGGATGCAACAGTGACCATAAATCAGATCTTTAGAATGTTCTTCTTTAATCAAAAGTACTATGAACACTTGATGTATCTAGATGTATACGCCTAAATATGTTGTCAATAAAATGATAAAGCTGCAAGTAGAGCAGCTCACCAAATGATAATGTGCATCATCTACAAAGACTGTTTCTCAATTTTACAATCTGGGTGTTGTACTTATAGTTTTGGTCATTTTTCCTATAAGTTATCACCATTTCTTCACGCGTGCGTGTGCTCGCTCAGTTGACACAGACAGTCTCTAAGCTTCCCTGATAAGTGTTGAATCTGAAAATGGGGCTTTAAATCTGCCATTTAAGAAGCTTCTCAGTGATTTTAAACACACCAAGTCTCTCCGTCACACACACACACACGCACACTAAGAAATTAAAAAAAGAATAAGGTGCTCTCAGCTGGTAGCCGTGACAACCAATCAAGATGGGTTCCTTGCATTTAAAATGTTTGCGTTCATGGTACCTGGTTAGTTGATGATATTTTTGCAGCACACCAGTAGTGAATTGAAACAAATGTGACACCAGACAATCATTTTGACCATATTACATCTTAAATTAGCACGACATTCTGTCAATTTGCCAACTTTTGACATCAATGTTCTCCAATAGCACATCATGTGAAGTCAATAAAAAGACAGCTAAAGTAGTCAGGTCTACCCTAACCTCCACAGGAGACTCCTGTCCAAAGGCTTTTGTGCATGTCTCTTTACCCCTAGTGAGTCCATATGTCCATTGCCCCCTCAAGAAGAACAGCCATGCAGCAGGGCCATCCCAACCCCCCCACCATCGCCCCAATCTTCCTCGCCAGCCTCGAGAGTTCTGAGGTGGGGGTCCCCCAAAACAAAGGGTCCTCCCTGGTGGGGTTATTTCCCCTTTGTCCCGGACACACTGAGGTTTATCTAGGACTGTGAAAGGAACCATACTCAGCCCATTCACTGTGGCTGCACTTAATGAGCTTGTTGAAGGCCAGTGCTAAAACTGTTAAACACGAGCACTAAACGCTGACATCTTCTCTTCTTGTGGAGCCGATTGTCATTAAATCAATGCTGGTTAGGAGCAATGGGGGACTGATGTTTCCGTGGTGTGATAGGCTTAGTAGATGGCTTTCTTTTTGTGGTGTGTTAGCTTTGTGAAGTACTTTACAGTGTAGAGAAAGTTGTGCATGTGCAGTCCAAGTTTGATTTCCAACTCTGCAATGGTATCCTGCAAAATTCACAGAAAAGGAATCCTACTCAAGTTTAACACAGGGTCAACAGTACAATGAAATGTGTGCGAGAGAGACAGCATGTCAGCTCAGCAAAATCAGCTAAATCTAATTATATATATATTGAAATATAAAAAATAATAATATATACAATTGAGTTAAACAATAATTACAAAAAAAAACAGTTAAACACTTGGACTTGCAGTTTGAGGTGCAGCTTAGCTGATAATGTCTGTTCTGTTTATTCTACATAAAATGTATAACTTCCCAACATGACTATACGTGTAAAAGCTTTCAAGAACCAGCTATGAGTTACATCGTTGTTGTGCTTTAGTATTTGGCAGTTCAGTAGCAACACGTACATTTAATTCTGTGCAAACATCTCAGGTCATTACTTTATACTGTCTACATGGCTATAGTATTATTGTTGTTTCATGAAGCTTAAAGGTTTTTTGTTCAGCCTGCTGGAAGTGATCATGCATCCCCCTACTGTGGGAACTTTTTGTAAATCTTGGGCCTTTCCCAAAATTCAAATTCGGCTTGTAATTTGTGGTCGGTGGTGGGGTGTGTGTGTGTGCACAGGGGGTTGGAGAGCGCTCAAACGGAGGGCATCCTGTGCTGTGGACACACACACACACACACACACACACACTCGAATGCTTAGGTTATGAACCCACTATACACATGAACATAAATACACACATGCAGCTGCTGCAATGTGATGTGGGTGACGGCTGATCAGAGACCGGACCGCTCCGTCTCTGGTCGGGGAAAGTAAAACTTGGCTTTTTTTAACAGACAGCATCGGAGTTGGTTAAAGAAATAATAAATAGAAAAGAGGCGCTTAGCGTTGAGTTTTGTGTGGTCTGGCCTCTGAGCTCTGCACTTCCCACTATTTAGTCCCTGCACTGTTATCAAGGGTGCCCTGATCTTCCCTTTTTTGTCCCTTTCCCTCACTTTTTTTTGTCATGGAGGGGGTCGACTATCGGGGGAAGGGTGTGAGAAGGTTAAGAGGTCTGTCCTTTTCTCTTTCTTTCTCCTCCACATAGGACCATTGAAGAGCAATAGGACAATGTGTTTCTGTAGGCAAGGGTGGAGGGGAAGGGGGATCCACTCCTCCTCCTCCTCCCCTCGGTGCGTTTGGTTTGGCTGCCTCTCAGTGCGGCAGCAGAGGCCGCGGAGCTCCTCTTGCCTTTCGCCTGCTGCGTTTATTTTTCCCTCCTCCATGACCCAGAGTGGGAGGAGAGAAGCTGGAGGCGCTGAGCTCTACCCCCCTCAGGCATACAGAGACCTGCTGGGACTCAAGCAAGCAGCAGCTCTACCATACCCTCTGGATCTACATGGTGCTCTCATTCAGGACATTTTTCTCAAACCTGCAACCTCCTTGGTGGATTCCGTTTTTATCTGTGGAGTTTTGTATTTGGCTGCAGCTCTGTGGGGTCCAGGTGTTCTGATGGCTTATATTTGGGCCTGGCGGGCTAACCGACAGTCCTCCTCTATGTGAGGCAGGTGTCTCTGAGGAAGGAAGCTGCAAGGAGGAACATGAGTTTGATGCTGTGCCGCTGGGAGCAGAACAATTTCACCATGAAACTGGTAGGCTGAACACTTCCAGGTCATCACAAAGGTCAAACACCAGGGGGGGCAGTTAAAGAATGTATTGCATTGCTGTGCATATAAAATATAAAATCACAGCCCTATAGCTTTTTTCTGTTAACAGTCCTTTTATCAATACAATGTTCACATCTTTATCCTGCCTCTCCTCCCTGACGCTGCAGCTTCAGGTCTCACTTGGATTTATTTTTCCACGTGTTTATGTATCAGAGAAAATGCTTGTCTCATCAGCCCCAAAGCCTTGCAGTAGCCATGGTGTTGGATTGCAGGCACGCAATGAATTAGTGGCGGTCATTTTGATATCATAGGAAAGTGCTGAAGGCGTGCATCCCGGTTTTTCCCTCACCTGACACCAGCTTCACTTTGATGTCTGCATGGAAACTTAAAATAGGCGTAGCAAGGACTTCAACCAGAGTTTTGCGCCACACTTGTGTGTATGTGTGTGTGCATTATCCTTTCAAGCATTTATAAGAAGAGGACAGTCTTTGGTTCTGCTTTGTTGCCTGCTGTTTGGTGTGATATAAGTACAACGCCACAGATATGGTAAATATTCAACAGAATCTGGAACACTGTGATAAAAAACAGGGCCGGTCAGGTGCAGATCGGTCATGTGGTGCAAACAAATGAGAAAAAAAAGATCTTTGTAACGGTTGATGTGTGTGTTAAAAGTAGGAAGCAGCTGATTTAATAAAAGTCAGTTTGTATAATGAGCACCCTGTTGAGTTTACAAACAACACAGGCGGCTGGGACTCTCTCTCTCTCTTTCTTTCTTTTCTCCCCGTATTTCTCTGTGTCTCTTTCTTTCTGCCGTGGTTCTTATCTGGATCTGCCGAGCCCACAGAGGAAGGGGAGATGGAAGCAGAGGTTATTACCAGAGTCTAGAGATGAGCCGATAAGAAGGCTAGTTTAATTACACACCGCTAACCTCCACACAGCATGACTGACGGGATGCCGGTGGGTCAGCGTGTGTGTGTGTGGGTCAGCGTGTGTGTGTGTGTGTGTGTGTGTGAGAATGACAAAGGGATTACAGGCAGGCACACTTGAACATGTGCACACACTTCCAGAAATTAAAATGACCTTCCTTTTTTATTATGAAGTGTGGTAGATGTCTACAACCCTCTCTGTTCTAATACAGCTCTATTGATTATTTGATTGTCATGGTCCTTATGTCACCATATGACCTGTGCAGCTTAAATCAAAATGCAAGATTTATGTGTGTAATCCTGATCAGAGACGTACCACTATACTCGGAGAAGAAAAAACCCTGGTTGGAACCGTAATTGTTTTTTAGTTAAGGTATTAAACTATAGTTGTCATATGGTGCATTGTGGTGCTCGGTGTGTAATACTTTGAGTGTGTAGCCTTCACACACTCACTTGCCACAGCATGCATTTAAGTGCTCATTTGTTCTCTAGTTATTTTCATGAATTATTGACTGAGCAGAGCTGTTGTCTGTGAAGGTTAATCTCAACCCTCCATATGGCATGACAACTGAAGAAAATGGAATTAAGATACCTGTCTTGACTTGAGTTTTGGATTCTCTAACTCAAGTGAGTTGGATTTAGATTTCTCCAGACAACATTTCTATAAGTTAACTTTGTTGATGGCCTGTAGTGAAGAGTGCTCAAAGTTTCAAATGTTTTTATATAAAATAAAACAAAACATGGTACTGCCAGGCTTCTCTTCCATATAAATAAACAAATGAGACACAAGAAGAACACTCTTTAAAAAAAAAATGTATAAAAAAAAAATTGAAAGAACTCAAAATGAACATGCAGCTAACGTCTTGAGCTTCTGTCACACCTAGGATGTCCCAGTGTCATGTCGCACCTTAAGACGGTGATATGTATACTTGCTTTTTAACCATGCGTTAGCGTCGCATTCATCTTTGACGACATACTCAACCAACACTCCAAACGTGAGGCAGCATAATGCGCACATGAACACGTAGTTAAACTCAAGTATATGTCTCAGCCTTGACGCATTCGAAACTTTGGCCTAATAGAAAGGAGAACATATGTGATGGCCAGATTTTAACGGAGGAGTTTGCAGCAGAATTTCAGGATGTACATTTAATTGACTAGGCAACAGGACACCCCCACATTGAAAGATTACATAGGGACTGAGAAAAGTCATGTGTGAGAAAGGTGTACACATTCCTTCTCAAACCCGATTGACTCAAGCCAAAAAGCTATAATATTGAAGAGTTTGAAGCCCAGAACTGAGGTTACATTATAGTTTGGAGCTTCACTGCTACTGTAGCTCACCTGCAGATTAAGGATGTGATTGATAAGGACTACGAGGCAGCTGTGTCTGCAGTGAAATCAGTTCTATCATTGCATATGGCTTGTTCACTCATACAGTAATACTAACAAGCTAAGCCCTCTTTAATAACACTTGCTTGGCTGCTGTGCCCTCATGTGCATCAGGATGCTTGTCTCAGGATTTGTCCTGATCAGATGTTGCATAGCAAACCCTGCTGTGCCATTTCAACTGCAGAGACCAAAGCACCAATTTAGGGGGTTTATAAATCTTGTATTCATGAATATATATGAATATTACCATATTCTGGATTCATTTTTGAAGATTTAGATATTGTCAGATAGTCTGGGTAAATGGTGTACACAAGTAGTATCGGAACTATCACTCATGGGTGCAGATGTTAAACTTTTGCAATATAATGGTCAGGTTTATCCATCAGCAGTGTACAGATGACCACAAATGCACACTCCGTCTCTTGGCTTTTGATGGATGAGTCGGCTCTGTTTCCCAAACGGCAGAGCTCTTGCCAATTCATTTTGTCTACCATGTGCCTGGTGTGGCCTCTATGCCTCACAAAGCCGCATGTCTTTCATGTGACAGACAGAGACCAAGCAGAGACATGAGGGCTCATTTAGAGCGCCCTGTTTCAGATTTCTGTGGGCTAAAGCCACTTGAGTGGCCTGTGTGAGTACAACAGTGAACAGAGGGGGGTGTAGTAGCTGCCAGGGGCCCCACGCACCAAAAAACATGCATGGTGCATCCTGCTGGGAGCTGAGGAGGAGAAGAAGAGACAGCTCCATCTGCAATGGTGATGGAGAGGAGAGTCAGGCAAATGTATTTTGGTTCCGTATGATAACTGTATGACGACCAGAGAGCCTATGTGTGTACAGACCTTCTCATGCCGGCACTCTTTCTGTTTCTCTAGTTTCTGTTTCTTCTGTTTTCATGTACCTCACTATATAACAGGACAGACACTGACACCTAATAGCCACTGCAGGGATGTAACATAGTATGATGTGTAGACATTATCATAGATTCTGCTTGTGTTTCCACTCCTCTCTGCCCAGGTGGTTTGACATACTAGGCTCCATTTTGGATCACTATTGGACGCTGTTTTGGATGTTCTAGTATTCCTAAAATTCACAAGATTTATATTTCCGAATATCTTTTCCAGTTGCTCTTTCTTGTGCCTTATCTTATTGAGTTTGTCTGCTTTCATTTGAAAGATTATAGTAGCAATCTTGCATTTGTCTCTAGTTTGACCTGCATCAAGAAGCTAAACTTCTATGGAAAGTCTGTTTGACCAAACTTAGTGTGTAAATGGTGGCACCCCTAAATGTGGCACGTGTGACTTTTAAAGTAGAGTTCTCAAATGATTGTATTTAACTGAGCTTTTCCATATAGACTGTAAGGAAATTGAATCAAACCAGTCAGTGAGTCAGCAGATCAGTGCCTATATCCCTTATCCGACAGTAGAGTTGGAAAGATTTGGAGAGGGGCGGGATAACATGCGTCCACCAGGATGCCTAAGTCCAGTTTGTGATCAAGCACAGGAAGTATCAGTGTTAAAGCACAGGGTTGCTGGAGTCACTGTGTCCTGTATAAAGCATCACCGCAGCTGGCAGAACAGACTGCTGTCCTCTGTCATATCTTACAGACCAGGGACATTGATTTCTCAGAAGCCATCTGTCTGTGTCTGCTGTGATCACTGAGCCCTGGTCCAGTGTGGAGTTCTTTAAGCTGAGGTGGGTTCCTGTGTCTTAGGGTGACTTTATAAGTTAGGTGTGACAGAGAAATAAGATAAGTGGAAGACTATCACCTGCATCTATCCACCACTCCTTCTCCTCCCTTCTGTTAGATTATTGTGCATGTGTAGCCATCAGTCCATCCATCATTTTCCCACCAGCCATCTGCTAGCCGGCCCAGACTGGGTCAGAGGGGATGTGACGCCACATGTCGCCCTCGGCCTGCAGCATGGAGAGCTGCCGAGTCCTTATCGATGAGACTCAGCATATTCAGGCAGCAGGAGGGGACGCCGACAAGAATATGTGTCCTCTAAATTGACTGCACTTAACACCAGTGTGTTGTTATAGAGGTCACCCTTACATACATTTACATTTGTAGTGAAAAGGCCTTTAAGAAAAAATAAATGTGACCATTTATAGGATTTGTACAGGACATTACGGTTAAGAAATCCTATAAAAAATGTAAGAGTTAACGTGAGATGTTATCACACAGTGGGGAGATGATGCATGACAAAGCAGTCCCAAGCCATGTCACATTTCACAAATGTGTTGTTCAATTAATACAAACCCTTTGAAACTTGCCATTTCAGTATTATATATTTAAGCAATAGCTCACGACAGGCCATGGTATATGGTCATTATATCACAGTTAAGGGGGTTAAGGTTAACCCCCTTAACTGTGATATAATGACCATATATCACAGTCTGTAGTGAGCTATTGCTTTTATAAAACGGTTACCAAGTGTGGCAATATGAAAGAAAAATACACACTCCAATTTAAATAGTTTTTATTATTAAATAATGATGTTCAAAATAAAATAGTCCCTCCGTTGCCTTCTGCACAAAATATAGTGCAGGTGGTTGCTATGCAACAACACTAACAGCTGCTCTTCACGTAGCTCTGCATGTCGTCTTTTAGGGGCTTTTTTCTCTCAGCAATAGCCTCTGCTTGTTTTACTCTGTTCTTTCCTTTTCAAACCTTGATCTAAGCAGCATATGTCTGAACATCAATGTGACACTTTCATGCTTAATATTTGTCCTAATGCCCCGTCTGATAAGCTCAAATGCTTCTGTGGAATGATCTTTACTTTCTAACCCCCTCACTACATACATTTTCACTCCTACCTTTAAGATAGACTGTACATCACTGCTTGTTGAAGTCCAGCAATAAGCAGCAGCAGAGGCAAGTGTGGTGAAGCTGTGAATAGTTTCCACATCTGCTTTCATATTTCTTATGTATTCATACCGAAGCACAAATGTGTGTCCTTGAGCAAAATTTCTTTGAGTGAAGCTGCTCCGAGGCCCTGCAGTAGAAGTGTAGGGTTTTATGTGCAGCTTCTAGGTGTGAATTTATGGAGATGTATGAATATGGAGGTGGGGCAGTGCTGTCAGCTCAGCACATTACTCTGCTGGTTAAAGTTAAATCACCACATAATACAATGGCTGGATTCTAACTGTAGTACAACCTGTCGAGGGAGATCTGAGACCTCCCGTGTGAACTTAGGTTTCATGTTTGTCAGTGTGTGGGCGTCTGTTGTAACGCACAGCACCAGGTGTGTCAGAGGAAGAAGACACTCAAGTGTTCTGTCAGTCAGCGTTGGGAGCTCTCCATCACATTTACACCATCTGTCTCGGACACAGGAGGCGAATGTGCTTTCTCTCTAGTTCCCTGGATGACCCCATATAATGTTGATCATAGTTTGGCCGTGCTACCTGGCAGGTAGACAATATTACTAGTCAGGATGGTTTTCCTGTGCTGTGAGGCTGAAGTAAACCATAATGTGGAACAATACAAAAATAATAGATCATTCAATTTTGGAGTTTGGGCTTTGGTGAATCTTCACAAAACAGAAAGAGCAAGCAGCTACAATGTATTGTATTATTCCTCCTTCTGAGGAATTACAGATGGTCTTAATAGCCAAACTAAATTCAGTTATCTTTGAGCATTATGGTGTGTGGTGTTTAAAAACATATATAACGCACAACACAGGTTTGTACATTTGATTTGATCAACTTTGCAGAATGGCCTCAAATATTTCTGGGTTTTATGTTGCTGGTCTGTGTTTCTACCAGTAGCAGAAGAGGGAACAGAGTCAGGGTGTCTGACTCAGACAGTGTATGACACCAAGTGAGAGAGAGAGGAGATCAGAAGTGTCAGAGTTTCTGAGGCTTCACTGTGAAGGGGGGTGAGAGAGCGGTACATATAAAGAGGAGTAAAGCATGCCCTGTTCATACAGACAACAAGCCGCACTGACACACAGAGCTGTTACCGAGATGTGAGGTGGAGGAGAAGTCATTAAACAGCGTGACTGTATTTTCCCGCTCCACCTGGTCTCTCGGTCTGCTGGAAGTTTATGGACCTCTAGTTGTTTGCCTTGCCTGGTTAATTGTCTTTATCAAGGTGACGGGCCAACATGGCAGTGTATGGCAGCCTCAGGGCACCGGCCAGGGGCTACAGCCACTTCTCCTGCGAAAACTACAAATTGGTAAGAAACCAGCGACGGAAGGGAGGGGTTAACGTAGTGAAGGTTTTCGAGTTCTAGCTATTAGGGTGTCATTCATGCATCTTCGCTTATGCTCCCCACCTATTGAGAGTTTTATTGTTCATTTCAAAGCATTCATGAAAGGAACGGACAGGAGGAAACCAATCCCAGTAAGGGTTAAGTGTTTGTACTTACCCCAGACATTAACCAAGGGGACATGGCAGTTATGAGAGATGGAGACCTAAGAAGAAGGGTCAGCTTGAAATAGAAACGTCAGGGTTACAGCCAGATCTCCAGGAGCTTCTTTAAGCAGCCCCCTGACAGTGAGGCAGGTAACACACTGGGAGTTGAACATGAAAGATAACTGTTGGGATTTGGTCTCATAAACCCCTGGATGTCCTAAACATGGTCAGTGGAAGAGGCATGTATTCTGTAGACTCAGCACTCGGTTCAGTGTCATTACCTGAGTTACTACAAGCTGTTTTAAGTCCTGCTCCCTATGAAAGCTTTCCGTGAGAGATAGCACTTTATAGCAGCTCCGCTCCTGCTGTATTCTCTTTATAGTTTTTGCTCATGTCGGGAGATTAGTTCATAATGGCGTTAAGTGCAGTGCTTTTAAGGTTGCTTACTGAACCCTGAAAGTAATGAGGCTAATAGTCCTGAAGTTATCAACATAATTGTTTCTGGAAAGCTGTGCGCCAACAGCGTATGTGAGAACTGTGCTTCCATGGACGACCCTGAGGCGTTGTGTGTTGCTGTTGTCATGTGAAAGTGTAGCCGCTGGTTTGTGATTTTCATGCTTGAACTTCAAAGGAATGACTAAATGGTCCTCAACAGGTTGAGAAAATTCAGCCTCACAGTTCAAAACCCATTGTGTGAAAAATAAATGCACCACATCATCGTCTTCATCAAGATAAACATATACAGACCAAACATATTGCTGCTGTCATGGGAACAATGAGTAGCTCCGGTTTTTGTTATTTTCATTAATTCACCTAAATGAAGAGCTTAAGTGTTCAGATTGTGCACATAAGTTCCTCTAGGATCTTGTGTAGTTGTTCTGCGATTATTGCAAGACAAACACATTCAGTTTGTGGGAAGACTTAGCAAGCTTTCTTAGAATTTGGCAAGATTTACAGAGTGAAAGTATTCTAACACCCAGAGAACAAACACATTTTCCACCAACATTGACCCAAAAACCTTTTTCACCCTTGTGTACGTTTATGCCAACACCGCAGTGTTTGCTTAGCGAGCACTAAACAAGTGAGTGTCAGAGCAAACAACAACAGAGAAGAGAGAGTAAAATAACACGACGCGGTTGTGCCAGCTGAGTGACAGTTTGACACACACAAACATGGCCACAAGAAGTACTAAAGCACATCTGCTTTCCTCCTCCTCTATAATCAGCCTCCGTCATGATCTGTCGTGACATTTGCTAAACTTACGCCTTTGCATCTGCAGATGAGCCATCCGGCCAAAATAGAAAAGTCAAGGACACTCACTGTAATGCCCTGGCTGCCCTCTGCCTCTCTCCGCCCAGGCTGACCCGGCGCTGTGGGGATGGCCTTTATGCGTCATGCCCTTCTGTAGGCATCGCACACCAGCCTGGTGACTCAGCAAGCCGAGGCAGCGGGGATGCTGGATGTGAAGCAGATTTGTGTGTTTGTGTGAGAGAGAAAAAGACGCAGCTGTCTGAATGACTGACTCATCGCTGCTTGTCAGAAGCTTTGAAGAGTGGACTCTGTCATTTTTAAATGCTTGAAGTAGGCAGTATTATGTGAAACATGCACATGGGTCCAGGCTTTCAAGCACACAGTGACGAAGCATGTTTGGTTGTTTACAGGTCTTTGTATTTGATCGGCGTTCAGATGAAATGTCTCAATGTCAACTTTCTGTACAGAGCCTCAGCCCACTGTGGGTAGTGTTGGCGGGGGTTGGAGGCGTTACTGCAGGCTATTCTTAATCATTTTATTTGGACCCCTCCATTTGTTCATCTTCCCGGGGTCCACACAAAATAAAAAAGATAAATGAACAGCTATTAAGAAGTCAAAGTGCTGTAAGTATTTAGACAGTGAAACATGTTTTGTGTCTCTGTATCCAGTACTGTGGAACTGAAATGAAACCGTGAACATGTTGTTATGCTATCATGACTAGTATGTGGCTACTTACATCTGTTGCTGTGTATGGTTTCTAAGTGCTACACCTCTAACAAGAGTCAGCTCTGTTATCTTGATGTCATGCTTTCATTCCAAATGTTCTGAAGTTCAGAGCAAAAACAATAGAAAGTGTGGACATGTTTAACTACTTTTAGACTACACTGTTAATGGTCTGTGTTAAAACCAAAAAGGCCAAGGTTTTGTTTGGGAAGGTGACAAATTCCCAAAGCAGGTCAATCGGCCCAATCGGCCTCATATGACATTCTCCATGAGACCCTCACGGTGTGAATGACTCAGTGTCATGTTGCTCTCTCTGCTGACGGGAATGTCCCTGACATGAATTTATAGCTTCTAAAAAAGACCCTCAATCCCACGAGGAGATGGTCGGGATTACTGGGAGTTTCTGGGAATGGAGGGATTTTCCCTCTTGGAAAATGTATTTTTTGAACATCAGACTTGTTGATATGGATCACTCAGTACTGACATACGGATGTGAGTGATGCCATGGTGCCCTGTGTAACCATATTAACAGGGACATGATGTGTCATGTTACAGGAGTGGGTGCTGTTTAGCGCTGTTAAGGGTCATTGGGGGCTGAAACCGATCCCAGTGTGCATTGAAGCAAATGCAGGGAAATACTTTTGACTGGTCGTTGTGCCATTACAGGTCTAACTATTAGAAAGACAGGAGGACGAAGAGGGTTGAAGGAAACCCAAACAAATAAGGATACATCACAGAAATATAACAGGAAATAGTTTTTATTATTGTACATTTATTACAAATGGGTGGCTATCTGAAACCTGATTCTTTGTTCATCTAAACATGTTTTTGTACAAACGCTTTTCATTTATCAAAATCATCCAAACTGTAAGTTTAGTACTGTAAGGCATTGCAGCACTGCTTACAGCTGCCTTCACACAAGCGGCCATACAATAATTGTGCCTAGATAAAGTCCAATCTAGACTGAGCAATGATTCCTGATTTAGCTCTAAGAACAAATAAGAATCTGACTAATCATTCAATTCCAACTTGTGATATTTGACAGCTTTTGATACTCGGTATGTCAAACACATTTCATTTGGCACAATAAAAGCATTCAATGGCCGACTCTGCACAGAAAGTACCAAACATTAAATTTGCTTTTTACTTTGCATGGACTGTCCTGTGAGGTAATAACGTTGACCAGTTAGTCTTAATGTCGCCCTCTTATCCATTCAATTAATTCAATTTATCACATAATTAAAATATTGATTCATCAGTCGTTTACAACCCTGCAGAGCTTTGATTACATTCTGTTCAATATGCAGAGTGCTTCCCTCTGACGTAGAGACTGGGCTGGAGTCACTGTCACCTCATTCATGTCTGATAGATATTAAGTCAGTACTCCTCTCCACTAACCATGCAGCTTATTAAAGTGACTCAGATCAGATGCATGCTTCTCATCAGCCCCCAACCTATCTCCTCCTCGTGTCTTCCTGTGACCTTTCCAGCAATTGTCAGATCACATAAGCTACAATAAAGCTGCGGTTAAACACACATGAGTCAGATTAATGCATGGTGTCTTTTTTAGGTTTCAATTATTAAAATGGTCTTTGATTTAGAAACATCTGACGGATGTTGTAACATTTTGATTTGTGGTGGGATGGACGTCTGTGTTGTGTATCACCGTGGATGGTTCCATTACACGTAATTGATTCCTTATGTTTACATTTCGTATCCACATATAAGGCTGCTTAATTGTGCTCCAATTTAAGTCAATCAAGTATTGATTAAATTATAAGTTAAATCGTTAAAATGTTTATTCTTATGTCACAACACTGAAATATGACATTAACTATTATACATTTGCTATTGCTAACGGGTCAGTTGTTCATTTACATGTGCAGCAAACACATAACACTCGCATTCTGTCGTGCTTCTGTGAAACTGTCAAATGAAGTCCAATGTTCACTTTTCTTTTATCTCTATTTTGGTCTCCACCTAGTCCTTATGTGGCTCCTAGGCTGCTAAATGTTCCACTTCTTTCACCAGCTAAGTTGCTAACTTGACCAGCTAGGTAGTCGCTAAGTAAGCTAAAAGAAGCTAAAAGCTCAGTAGAGCTGCAGAGTAGGTGAGGAAGTTGTACTGCAGGCGGACCTTTCATAGTAGACATAATCATTAGATTTATTTTTAATATGTAAAACATTACTTTTATGAAAATTTCTTTGGCCATTGTACAATTTCACCGTGCTAAAATGCGTCAACCCTATGTTTCCCCTTGAACTATGCGAGATATCACATCTAAAGTTTGGACCTGATGTTTTGGCTTAGAGAAAGGCATCAGACACGCAATGTGTTTTGAAAAGTTTTATTTTCAGGACTCAAAAGGCAACCTGTTGTGACTTGCCCACTTCCCCTTTTCTTTCCTCTCACACCCCGCTCACCCTCTGGCTGTTTGACCCCCCTCTGGTTTCTACCTCTGTGACTGACAGCTACCCATTTCACCTCAATTTTAATTGTACTCCAACCCCTCAATTTACCTGCCCAAAACTACTTCAAAGAAAGTTCACACACACAAAAGCTTCTGAATGTTGCTCTCCACGACCAGCTGAGGGTGTGAATTGAAAAGATGGAGCCTAATCCTGCTGTTTGAAGGCTTTTTTTAGCTCCTCATGTCACTCAAGATGCTTTTTATGTGCACTGTGTTACTGTGCATTTGTGTTTGGGTATGTTGCCTGTGCGATTTAAACTTCGCCCCGAGACTCTTTGTGTTTAATGTGTGGTCGTGTACTCTTATAAACCTTTTGCATTTGAGCTTGTGTGTGAAGATGAGTGTGTGCGTGCCTTTGAAGTGTGCACACCTGTTGTAAGCCATCACGAGAGCAGTGATTCATCCGATGAGTAGCATGGCAGAAAAGCTCCGGGTCTGTTTACAGTGCAAACACAAAGAAACAAGGGTCACAGCCGTGTCACACACCTCGCCATGCGTGTTGTGTGTCCGGGTTTGTGCTAAGGTTTGACCTTAACAATGCTGTGCAGTCATCCAGTAATAATTGATCCACTTGAATTTCACAGTAATTCTTGGGAAGGTTTCATGCACATTAGAAACCAGGTTAATGGGAGAAAATAGGTAGGAAGTATAGTCGCAACCTGGTAACTTCATTTCTAAATTTGCACTTACATGAAGCAGGTCAGTAATCAGAATTGACCTCTACCCTCAACCTCATTCTTGAGCCAGGCTTACTTATTCTTTTGTTGTTTAATTATGGAAAAAGACATATTCAGACTAATAGATTCTACTTTTTTGAATCTTCGAGTTTGGCATCTTGTTATTTGGCTGTTGCTATCTTGGTTTTTTAGCTGATCTAGAACAACACCAAACCGGAAAACGCCATGTTAGCAACCTGTCAATCAAAAGGTAGCCCCGCCCTTAATCATAGGCTGTGTTATTGTCTATTTTACTCTAAATGGGCTCATTATTTACAAAATGAACATCATAATGTATTAAAGAAGACTTAAAAAGACTTAAAACTAGTGATTGAGAACATGAACTCATCAGGAAAATGTTCATTGAGGTAGTAATTCAAGTGAAAAGAAGGGTCATTTTCTCATAGACTTTTTCTTTCGCCCTCTGCTGGCATTTTGAAAGAATACAGGTTTAAGGCACTTCTGCATTGGCCTCACTTTTCAGAACAGGAGGTTGCACCACCGCTGTCACAGAAATACTTTCCTTCATGCATATGGCACATGTACAAGGCGGGAAACGGCCAAGAAATCCAGTAACTCCAGTAGAAAAATCTGATTTCTCGTTAAATGACTGAAGAAATCAGATTACTGCAGAGGTAATCTAAAACATATTGACTGTATCTCCTCTGTCATGTTTTTCACCGGCTGGCATAACAGTTTTTCTGGGTTTGTGTGAAAACCAGAGTGAGACTGTAGAAGGAGAGGTGTCTTAATTTAGCCGAGCTGTCAGACACGTTTCAGATCGCTGTGGGGGGAAGAGTGCTCTGAAGTTACACTTGTTAAACAGAGTCTCTGCAGTTTGCAGACAAGCCTTACAATAGTGCAAATCAAGATCGACATCATGAGGTATCAGTTTCTCCAAAATAACTTCTTCTTTATTAGGAATAATGTTCTGTGCAACTTCACTTCAACCTTTGTGTGCCTTTTTTTTTATCTAACCAGAAATTGAGACTCACTTCTCTTGATGAGAGAGAGAAAAAAAAGAGAGAGTTTGGCGACTAATTATGAAGGCAGCTATTCAGATTATTCAGATGCTTGCTCTGCCCCCCTCCTCTCCTCCCCCCAGGCAGTGAAGGGTCTTTTCTGTCCCCAGAGAGTGATGTCAGCATGGCCCATTGAAAACAGCCGCCGTGCGCTCTGAGATGAATGCCCTGGCTGAGCACAATAGCCCCAATTTGAATACCACGCGGATATATGCCAGATCGGAGCCCCAACAAAAGAAAGAGGGCTACTCTGCTCTTATTCAACCATGTTGTTATTTTATTAGAGTCGTAAATTTGCTCCAGCCATTTATACCTTTTGTAGTTTTCAAGTGTTTTATGGAGTTTGAAACACGTGGACGGCCTGACAGGGTTGCCCCTATTTTGGACTGGATTATATTTTTGTTGGCTCATAACTGAACGGCGTGGTTGTGTTTTTGTCCGACCCGCAGATCTACACGGACTGGGCCAACCACTACCTTGCCAAGTCAGGGAACAAGCGTCTGATCAAGGACCTGCAAACGGACGTCGCAGACGGAGTGCTGCTGGCTGAGATCATACAGGTCGTAGGTAAGGAAAACATTATTGTATGTTTACAAAATCTGCAAAAAGGAAGCCAGCGCTGATCACGTGGTTGCTGGAAAAAAAACATTGGATACGAATGTCACCGTCACCGAACAAATAGTTGCATTCTTCCTAAAGGAGGGACATCATCATCTAATAACAAGCTTTTATTTTGCAAGGTAGAGAGGATGTTACAGAGCGAAACCCTTTAACTCTATTATCTGATGTAATAATGTCAGTTTCAGAATGAGTCGTAGAGTTTATTTACTCCTGCACCATTGAATAGTTTTCTTCCATCTAGTGTTGATAGAGTCAGGACAAAACACGATTGGAGAAGTTCAAATCCATCTTTTTTGTGTTTTCTGAGGCTCATGATTCACTTTAGCTCCAAACAACGTTCTTCTCTCATTCAGAAACAAAGAAGGGATCTGGCGTGTTGTGAGATTTTAACTTCTTTAGTGTGAGCGTCTAACCGAAATATGTCCTGAGAACAAACAGAAATATAACTTCTGTGTAAGAATACAAAAGTGTCAAAGAAGCCTATAAAAACTGTACTTTAGTCGTATGTGAAGTGTCCTCCCTCTACTACATGTTAAGTACAGTCCCTCTAACCTAACAGACCTTTTACATTGACCAACATGCATTTTAAAATTGATTCACTTATGTTTTCAAAAAGTTTCAAATGTTCAATATAAGTTAAACAATGCTATGTGGTCACATGACAAGAGTAGTAGTAGATAACCTAGTTTGGCTGTGAAAGTGGGCTGTTCCTCTGTGTTTTCGACCCTTGCCCTCGTCTGTATCATCATCTGGCTGTCCTCAGCCTGTCATTTCACGTGCCGACAGCTTTGAGGCTGACGCAGGCTGACTCAGCATGTCACTGACTCTGTCTTCTCCCTGCTCTAACCCTTCATCTCTGACCCAGATGCATACTTCCTATGCTCCGTACGGCTTCAGCCTGCACAGAGAGGAACGCCACTGTCGTACTGTAGCTTTTGCATGTGTGTTTTTTGAGAGTTGGATCTGGCTTGGGGCATTTCATACACTGCGTGTGAAATATATTTATTACACATGTCTGACACTAGCTTCAGCTTTCTACCTTGATGTTGTGACTCTCCATACTCCAACTGTACTGAACCTGAGTATACCTGGACCATCAGAAGGTTCCTCCTCCTGAGAGGAGACTTTTTATTTCAGGACTCATGATGTAAAACTGTAATTCTGTTTTATCAGTCAAAATGCAGGTACACTTCCTGAGTACTCTTAAAAGGTTTCTGCATTCCTGAAAATGTACCTTTGTTGCTGGAAAATGTTCCTGTGGTCAAAAAGTCTCACAACAGCATCCCCTTCATCCAGTACTATTTGTACTCTCACAATACCAAGCCTACCTGCGATATATACACTCCGGCAGCTGACCAGTGCTGCTCTGCTCTCATATTAAAACAAGTGGAGTCAGAGCCATCCTTTCCCCGGTGCTGCCTGCTGCCTCCTCTCCACTGGGAAAAAACCTCACACCACATAATCGCCGGTGAAACTGGAGCATCCTGCTGCTGTCGGTAAAGCAATACTGGGACCGGATGTGGCACCTGTTCAGCTATTTTACCATCTCACACACAAGGTCAGGAAGAGGAAAACCTTCAGAACAAGGACATCAGTAAAGTTCTCATGAAGGCAGCCGTTAGCCAGATCTGTGACCTTTTTAAGATGTTCTACTTTTTTAGCTTTTCCTAAACTTTTTGATTGAGTCGAGTAAACCGATAAGAGCTAAAGTCAAAAGTTACTTTACAAAAGATAAATATAGAATGCCCTTCATTTGGCCCTCACTACACCTCATGATGGGTCATTTGCATTAAGTTAACCAATATCCTTGTTTGCTTTAGCTGTACAGAAAGATGTATTTTAAAGCAGTGTTTTCTGGCCTGGAGATCTTTTAACTGAATAGTTTTATCACCTTTACATTTTATTAAACTTAAATCAATTGAAAATTAAATTAGAGAAAGGAAAATCACTGTTTGATTGAAGTACTTCACGAGGGTCAACATAAGTCAACATTGCTTTGTTTAAAGGGGTCACAATTCACAATGTCTGGGAACCACTGCTAAAGCCTGGTTGTGAGCGTCCAGGGTCTGCATAACACATAAAAAGACAGAACGTAGAACGTATTTATTCACCGCACACAAAGAGGAGTATTTTCTCGCAGGGGTAGGTGGTACATGGTCCTGAGGTGGAGCAGCAGAACAGTGGGCCCCACCGTGCCTCCTGATGCAGGAGACCGTGCTGTTGGCACATTTGTCAGCTGTGAGCTGATGATCGTGTCTCAGCTGCTGTGGGCTGGGCCTCTAATAGATGGGAGGAATCCCTGACACCACATACACACACACACAAGCACACGCCCCCCTTTGAAAAGAAGCAGCACAGCACACATCTCGGTCGGGCCCCCAGCGTCCCAGTTCCCATTTGCTGTGACCAGATAGTGTTTCATTTCTCAGCGGGAGGGGAGAGGAACACCTCTGCTCTCCTCATTCAGCCAGCAACTGTCTGGAACACACACACACACTCAGGGATCGCCACTGGAAATAAAAAAGAGGATTACATCAACCGAACACGCCTGAAAACCATTTTCATTCTTCTTCTTTTATCTCTCTGTCTCTGCCTCCTCTGTCTGTCTCTCCTCAGCCAATGAGAAGATCGGCGATATCAATGGCTGTCCCAAGAGCCGTTCTCAGATGGTAAGTGACCTTCTAAGTTTGCTTTGGCAGAACATCTTGAAATTTACCTCTGTGTGACTTTCTGTGTGTGAACACCTCCTTGATGACCCATCTCACTGACCCATGTGGCTCTCGCTGGGAACTGCGGTGCAAAAGCCACTGGTGAATAGTTAGTCCATTTATTTTTACTTCTGTGGTCTTGCGGGCTGCCGTCCGTGAAACCTCTGGCTCAGACTTCTGGCAGTTGACGCTCAGTTGAAAGCAGTGCAGGCTTCGGCTTCAGGGCCAGTTTTGCCTCATCCTATTCCACTTGCAAAGGAGAGAGCATTCCTCTCATCTCCAGTAGTGAAAGCAGGCAGGGAGCATCAGCGCTGACGACAAAGAAGATGTTTACAGCCAGTCATGATGTGATTTTCTCCAATGACATTTAGCAGATATTTAAGTGGGATTTCCTTTGTAACGCTGCTGGTGGGATGTT
>NC_041357.1:9313701-9426201 GCF_900634415.1 Cottoperca gobio
TTAAAATCAAACATCCTTGACTAACCTGCAGGAATTATTTTCTTTCTTCTGATGGAGGAAACATAAATAAATATGTCTAGCTATACACTGACTGTATTAGTGTGCATGCATGTAAACATGGAGTAATCAGATTAAGACAATAGTTAGATTTAGACCGTTACACATTATTCTCCACCTTTATCCTGCAGAGAAACGCCTGCCCTGAGCTGTGAGCACTATTGTATTTTTGGGTAATGGAGCTTAAAGGTCGGAGAAGCTTGTGACTGTGTGATGTAAAAACAAAATGGTTAACTTCAGATTCCATCAAATATTTCACATCAGATTTTTCGAGGAATTTGACCGTTATGATATGCTTATTATTATCAACAACGTAAATGTCACGATATCCCGATATACGATCTCATCACAGTATGATCACATTGAATTGTCACCCAGATCTAACTGTAATTTATAATCACTGTTACTATTGTTGAATTTAGATTAAGGATCTTTCCATCAGGTGCTCAGGTTCTCTGTCTTTGCTCCTCTGGTGTGGCTCGCCGGCTCTGTAACATCTTTTGAAGCACTTCTTAAAATTGATTAAGTTAAATGTTAGCCCTAGTGTTTATTTTTCAATCTCTATTATGTTATCTGTTTTTTGTTAATTTTGTTTATTTAATCTAATTTTATTTTATTGTAGTTTGTTTTATTTATTTTTTGAACATAGACGTGGCTGATTTTCTCATGCACAGTTCCTTGTAACTCTGTTTTGAGGGAAACGTTTTACTTTTATTTATGATTATTTGATTTGAACTAGGACTATGCAATGGACATACTGTAGGGAGGTATGTGTGACGTGAGGGCAGATGAAGATGAGAAAAAAGGGAAAAAAATGGGTTGATGGATCTGTCAGCAGCATCTTCTCTGCCGAAGGAATCACTGGAGGGTTGTGATGGCCAGGGAAAAGAAGCTTTTGTATTGTTATCAGTCCATGATTGTAGGTTTAGTTAATTGGTTGCAACTGATGCAAGAACGCTTTGATGTGTTATTCTTCTCTTGTACCTTTTAATGTTGTTCCATGCTGTAACCCAGATGCCTCTGAGCAGCTGCCAGTGATGCTGAATGTGTTGCTCCAACAGAGACAGCCAGACTTGCTGTACTGTACAGATACGCTCTTTGATCTGGTGCCTGAGTAGGAATAGGTTGTGTTTGTGTATCTGCTATAGGTGCGTATACTCTTCCCTTTGTCCAGATTAGGGTTCGTCTGTATACTAAACATGTACTCATTCAGAGGTTATAGATATTCATAATTAAAGATATATGTAACATTTCCACATCAAAATGTCTAAAAACGACGAGACCTAGATTATGTAGTTTGTAAAGTTTTGTACATACTTTTTCACAAATGTTAACCTAGAGAAGCCTGCCTCTATTTTAACAAGATAACAGTCCGTTTAATTTGGTCTCCTGTAATGTTGAGTGTTTGCACATGCGTCAGAGTTGTGGTTGTCTACCAGAAGCTGTCATCATTTTACGTATAGATCTTAAGTTATCAGATAATCATGCTGAGCAAACGGTGACGACAGTCGAAAAGTGTCTGAAAAATTCAGTTTTTTAATGTGAAACTTCTTTATTCAGTGTTTTTACCAGTTTAATCATCGTGTTCGATTGTTTTGGAAAAGAGGAGAGCCGGTAAAAACCTCCTCAACGTCTGGATCCTAACTTATCAGAGAAACAAGCTGAGCTAATGTTAGCGGTTAGCTCGCAGCCCCTCTATCCTATGTCTTCAATTCTATGTTTTCTGAACCGCACTGCAGAAACACTGACTTTTAGAGTGAAACTGCTTAATTAAATCAACAATAAGAAAAAAATCTTGTTGTTGCAGCCTTAATAAATGTTCTGTGCTTTTGCTTGAAATATCAAGTGCCTTTGTCCCTGCTTAAGGACTGCATAGTCCAAAGACAGAGTGTAGCCATGTAACCGTGTCACTTTCTTAAGACTTTGTCCCACAAAAGTGGAACCTGAGGATGCCTGGCAATGCAACTCCATGACCTCATTTCACAGCATCATGTCCTGTAAAGACGCACATAGCGCACATCTTCATATACAGACAGAAGCAGTAGTCGAGATGTGTCGATCTTTTCAAAATGTTTTATCTGATGACATATCGCTCAAGCCAAATTAACAGTCAGCTATTAGAGCAGTTGACATAAAGATATAAACCAGCAGGAGGTGACAGTAATGTTCCTCCAAGTGAGGTCTTAGAGATATTCTTGCCAGTTGCTGGCCTGCTGGACACTGGCCTCCTAGAAAACTCTGCCCTGATCTACTTTGTGCCTTTGGCAAAAACTTGAGTGTAGTACTGTAATGTGCTTATCTGGCTGTGACTCAGGTTTTCCATATCAGGCCAGACAGAAGTCCACACAGACTTGACCGGCTGCGTCTTTGGCGAATGAAGTCTCTCTGGACCGCGGCTGAGCTCCTCTTCCTCACTGCCAGTTAAAGAGGCCATCTGTAAGACTTAGCCGAGCTGGGGGAGGACCCGCCAGGCTCCTGATTAAAGTGATGAGCTGTAAAATCGAGAGGGAGGGGCTGACAGCCAGCCGCTGCCTGCTACACTGAGCTTCATCTTGCCTGCTGGGAGACCAACCTTCCTGCTCTACCTGTTTCCTCCTGTCACTGTAAATAGGTTTGTTTATGTCTACAAGCCTGAGACTGCTGTACGGTGGATATTGTTAGGGTGTACTTATGCTCCCAATCCATCCATCATTATTAGTGTACTGTCTGGGTGATATCGCACTTAGTTGTTTTTGTACAAAATTGGTTTCCATTGGCAAATTCTGCTTCAGGTGCAGCATAATTTGTATAAAAGTTGGTAAACTATGATATTGGCTATGCGTGTCAAATGTAATGTTAAGTAGTCTATATATAGGCCTTTACTAGGTTTAACCTCTTGAAATTAACCAACCTTGTTTTTAAGGTGGTCCATAACACATATGTACAGAAATGACAGTAAAACAACACAAGTACAATTCACACACAGACAAGGCTCTCCTAGACCTAGCTACTCCCACCAACTCCCCTAAAAAATGAACAAATACATACAGTAAATGTACAAATCCACACAACTTTATTTACATTTATTTACACACACCTACTCATTCAAGATGAATTCTTTCCAGCTCTCATGTGAAGTTGAAAGCAAGGGCAGCTTGTTTGAAGATGAGTAAAAAGAGATGCCTTAAAGAAATGAAAGGAGGTTATAGATCTGAGTGAACTGGGCAGGTTGTTACAATCAGATGGAGCTTTAAATTTAAAGGCACCCAAATTTCTTAAATTCTTGGAACAAAGAAAAAAGGTTTTTCAGAGTGCCTTAGCCTGTACGATTACCTGTATGTGATTCAAAGTCATTTTAGGTAAGAGGGATAGTTAAAGAAAATGCATTTAAATATAAATTGCAACCAGTGAAAGTGTCTTTTAAGATTTAGGAGTTAACCAATTTAGTGACTCAGTGAAGAGTTCAAAGGACACCTCAAAACAAATCGACTGAGACTATTAAGTTACACTGCCAACTCTTTAATAAATTAAGAACCAGAAAGAAATTAATTGGCCCCAAGAACATTGTGATCATCCACTACTGGTTTATTAAATGTTCCCAGAAACATCCAAAAGAAAATTGGGGATGCAGCCTTTTGCAATTATGCACCAAAGCTATGGAACACTTTACCTGCAGACATTAGAGAGGCAAGCTCGCTCAATATCTTCAAAAGTAAACTAAAAACATATCTTTTTACTTTAGCCTTTTAATAGTGATATTTTATATATTTTTATCTTAGCCTTTTAATGGTGATATTTTATATCTCTTTACTTTAGTCTTTTAATGGTGATATTTCATATATTTTTATCTTAGCCTTTTAATGGTGCCACTTTAAACTAATTTAAATGATTTCATACATTTGATCTATATTGAATGTCTAAAAGTAACTGAGATGAATTGAAAAGTGTGTATTTTTGAAAAACCTGAGATCAAATAGACTGTGTTACCACCGGAAAAAGAGGAAGTTTCTCTGATAAATGTGTAAGATTATTGGAGAAAAACTGGCTTTAACCGATAGATTTCATAAAACTTAACAAACTGGAGTTTGTTTATGAAACGGAAAGACTACCAAGAATGTGTAGCAAAGGGAGTAAACCAGTTGAAGGACCACAGGGGCCCATTGTTGATCTCATGCTTTCCAAATATGGCTCTAATAGTTTAAAACATTTACAAGAATGGTGATGAATGTGGTTTCCCGGCAGGAGGGTCGTTAAGTACGGCACAGATAGGGAAACTAGGCATGATTTCCAATGTTATTTTATATTATTTTAATTCTGCTATTTTATATTATTTTAATTCTGCTATTTTATATTATTTTAATTCTGCTATTTTATACTATTTTTAATGCTACTTCACACTCATCTACACTGTGATTATTGTACTGTAAATGCTCTTATTCGGTCTAATCTTGTACTATGTTTTTGCTGTAAAGCACTTTGGGCTGCAATTCTTGTATGAAAGGTGCTATACAAATAAAGCTTATTATTATTATTATTATTATTATTATTATTATTATTATTATTATTATTATTATTATTATTATTATTATTATTATTATTATTATAATCTACGTTTAGAAGAAGATTTGTTTCTGAGGTATCCTGATAGACGATATCAGCATAATAAAGTATTGGTAATATCAGCTGTGAAATAATTATTATCCTGACCTGTAGAGTGAAACAGTTGATAGAACAATATAACATTATTAGGCTGCAATTTATTTTCTTTAGTTGAGAATAAAGCCCAAATATTTAAATTCCTCAATTTTCTCGAGTTTGTCTACAAGCCCTTTGTCAAACAGCATCTGTTAGCATGTTGTCTCTCATCTACTGTACATGTGAGCAGACCACACTACAACATATTTTCAAAGTATTTATTTTTATAAAAAACTTAACTGTGAAAGTGTTAAAGTGTGAAATATGAGCTGACTTTGCACACAACAAAGAACACACAAGGAAGTCACAAGATCTTATTTAGAATGATGAAATCTTATCTCCTTTTCCAAGAAAAATATCTTATTGAACACCAATTGTATTACAATATGAAACTTCTCTTGATTTTTATTTTAAAATACCAATCAGTCTTTAGCTAGAGTTAAAGAAATAATCATCCCAAACGTCTAGAGAAATCTAAACGGCCTTCCTTATTCAAGAATCAGATCAATCTTCAGTTACCAACACTCAACACTTAACATTGTCTCGTTAGAGACCTACAGAGTTAGAAAATGTACAGTAAACATCATCCATCAATCGTTAAAGAAACCTTTTTAGTTTGAGGACTTATTGCATTTAATGTCGTTAGCACATGAACTTAAAATTAAAGATACGTTCTGATTTTACGTCTCTGCCGCTAAGCGAGGTGAACCATTGTTCTTCCAGGCCCAGCATTCCTTTGAAGGGGTATGAGTTGTGTAGTTAATCACTGCAGATACAATACAGTTCAACTCCCTTCCTCATCTGGAGCCTCATAGGCACAGGAATAAGAGTCCGCTTTGTTTTGTTTGCTGCCTGTTTTGAGTAATTTACTGTTATCCATCATAGCTGTGAAGACCCTGAACTTGACTGTGATAAGCGAGAAGTTTAAATCAGATTGAATTATGTGGAAACAATTTGTTGACTTTGAAGCGCACTGCATAGCTCCTTTTTTTTCACTCGTCAGTCAGGTGAAGTTAAAAACAATAACAGTCTTGAAATCTGACAGTATCCTCACAACATGGAAATGGGGCCGGTGTTTGTGAAGGTTTGAAGGGGTGATCTAATGACAGACTCTGGTCATGAAACCAGCATGATGGAGAACCAGGGAGGCCGGGGGAAGTGGCACTACCATCGACTGGGCTGTGACAGCAGGGAGGCTGAGTGTAAAGGCAGACGGGTCACTGTCACCCTGGGGAGTTTTAAAAGCCCTGCGCTGAGACAGCCACAGGCTCCTCTCCACTGGACTGTCTGTCATGTTCAGCTAGGAGTGTGGAACCACAGTCTTTGGTTCCGATCTGTCCTCACTGTTGCTGGCTCAGACACATGGCTACTGTTGCTAAAAGTTCTTAAGATTTCTTAACCTTCATTCACGCTCGCATACACACACAAATGCTGACATTCCAAGACTTGTGACTACATTCATTACCAAATCCTCGAGACAGCAGAGTCATGCTTTCTGATGGAACAAAAATATTTACCAAGTGATCTGTTTTTCTTTTTCTGTGTCATGCAAAAATATACCAGTTTTTCAATAACCTGTATTGCATATTTACTGGATTCAGTTTTGGTTGTGGACATGGACCACAAACAGGATTAGCTGTCTACAGCCATGCGAGCACCTCTCTGTAATGCTAACATGCTTATGTTTAGCAGGTCCAATGTTTACAATGGTAACCATTGAGTTGTGAATGTTAGTATGCTAACATCTGCTAATTAGCACTGAACATAAATTACATCTGAAGCTGGATGGAAATGTCATAGTTTTGCACACTATTTGATCATAAATTACAAATCAAAATCCGATGGTGGCGCTAGATGAAAAGGCAGGTGACCAACACAGTTAGTAGAATCCGTCCTGAGGGAACACGGATGAAAGTAACACATGTTAAGGCATCCTGATACATAGTGGCATAGTGGCACTAGAGGAAAAGTCTAGAATCAGTAGGACCATCCTCTGTGGACTAAGAAAGTCTAAACAAAACTTTATGGCAATCCAGCCAATAGCTGTTGATATAATTCAGCCTGGATCAAAGTGTTGAAGCCACCTTCGACCAACACGGCCATCCTAAAGCCATACCACGACAAGCGTTGCTGATAACTGAAACGTATTGCTGCAGACAGTTATCCAAAGCATACCATGCTTTCTTACCTTCCAGGCAGCCACTGGTTTCAGTCATTTTCAGTACACCTTGAAAGCAACTTGTACTGATTTGTAACTTGCATAAGATATGTAAAGGTCTTATCACAGTTATCTCTACATTGGCTTAATTCCAAGTGAAAGTTGAAGCAAATTTACAAACTATATAGAGAGAAAAAAATACAACTTACTGCATTGCATTCACAAGCAAGAAACAAACCCTGTTGTGTGATGTTTTGCGTGTCAGTTGCCAGTTGTTGGTGGAACCTTGAACACAGTAATGATTTTCCTAAATGTTCACTCCTGCATCACAATTTAACGATAACTTGCGTTGCTCTGTCTGTTTCTTATCATTGCATATTGACATGAATGAAAACCACTGTCTCTGGAAATTAGGAAATTAATACTAAAACTCATTTTACGCTGGATGCAATAGAAAACATAGGATATTTGAAGTGGTACAACGAACAAAGCCACCAGTCGTCCTAGCTAATGCTGCATAGTGTAGATTTAGTCTTGGCACAGATGTGCTGCTAACTCCACATCCTCTGAATCCTCAGCTGCTCACATTACAACACTTGTCACTCCTCTTCATACACTGGCATCTAACACAAAATAACCATAATCTGCAAACTCAATTGTGACACCCCTCTCTTCCATTATTTTTGCTGACTCACAAACATCACTGGAATGCTAATTACAAGCAAATGGGGGATTCAATTCATGTAAATGCAGAGTTGCACAGACTCAGACTGTTATGATGTGATTCATCTTATTTATTGCTGCTTTAAATGTCAAAGGTTTCATATCACACTTCAGTTTTGGTCACCATTACAACATAAACATACCAATACTGATGGAAGTTCAACTGATAAGATATGAGAACATGGCAACATAACTAAAAAGAAGTCGGACGAGAAACAGGTAGACTTATTTGAAGATGGGGAAAATATGAAAGTTCAATTCTTTTGAAATTTTTGTTGAACAAATCGAACATTTTGAGTGCGCTGGCTAATTTGTGTAATTGTCTGACTGTGCATGTTGTTGCAATGCTGCATTTTCCCCTGAATTTAGCAATTACTTTGGTGAGTAGAAAGTTATCATAACCTATATAAATGATTCCTCAAACTACAAATATAAGACTATAATTGTATTAAACTGGTATTACCCTTTTTAAAAGTAAACTACAAAACTGTGGGCAAGCGCTCTTTCCAGAAGAAGCTGGATTTAACAAGTGCAACATCTCTCAAGGACATAAAGTTCTCTTTAGTATAAACACGCACTTACATTTGTGCAAGGTTTACTGTCTAACTATCAAATTACATGCACTAGTTTGTTGTAGCTTGTTGGCACCAACAGATAAAAAAAGAATCCAGAAAGAACTGCCAGAACGATGAGAGAGATTTTCAAAGCGTAAAGGTTTTTCCAATGTGTGATTAGATAGCTTAATATGTTGCTCCCACTTTTGGCAAGTGCACAAGGTACACATCACATCGCCTGTGAAAAGAATTTACACAAGCTCATAATTTCCTTCCATTTTACTTTATTCCTTCAGATGTTGGGAGAGCAGTTCACGCCCCGGCACACATCACAGAGAAAGTGGTGCAGCTGTTCAGGAGGAAAAGTGAGTTTACCTTCTTGGCCTCCATCCAGCAGAAGTCCTCCACATCAGGAGTCATATTCTCCATCCACGAGTCAGAACACAGGTAATTCATCTATAATCCTCTTCACGTTGGCCTGCAGCTCCTTTTCTGCAAAACTTTTACTTCCATGGGTTACTGAGGCGCTCTCGTTTTGAATTAAACCCCGAGATAAATTCTTATCTCACTCACAGCTGTTTGCAGATGGCTGTTGATGAGGAAAAGTAAAGTAAAGATCATTGTGAGCTTACTCCACGCCAGTGTAAGTCAGCGTGTGATGGGAGGGCAAGTCCATGGGTGGAATAATGCAGCGTTTCCTCCTGTACGCTCAGGGTAGAAAGATAACCTTGCATGTTTTGTGTCTGTAAGATGATTGTGAAGTACGAAGCAATAGCAAGCAAGCTGATAATGCTGAACTTTATCGTAGAATGCTGCATAAACAGACATACAGCTTCTCTGACTGTGGCTGTTACATAATATATGGCTTTGCTACTGAGCTGCGATGAACACCCAGTGTACAGAAATAGGTACACCTCTTTTTTCTTGGGAACATTGGTAATCTTTTCTCGCCTGTTTTGAGGAGACTTATTGAATTGGTTGCAATGGGCTGAATTGTGCTGCAGAATGTGATAGCTGCAGGACATCAGCGAGTGGCAGCAGCGAGCTCACCCCCGGCCCCCTGAGAAACTGTACAACTGTGAATTGTTTTTAAAGGGCAGGCAGCATTGATTTTCCTCCACTCCTCTGAAGCTAAAAGCCTTCAGTTCTGTAAAACATGCAGTCAAAGTGAGCATGCGACGGAGTGTGTGTGTGTTTGCTGGGAGTCGAGACAAAGGCAAAATCAAACCCGATGGTTGAGTGAAGCAGAGGCCCCTTCAACTGATGGGGAGAGTTGTGTAGGGAAAGCTAGTCCTATAACATGTGGAAAACAAAGCAACCACTTACTCTGCACTGAAAAAAAAGCTGCAGGTTTGATGTACTTCAGCTTTTTATCACGCAGACAAAAGCTGTGTTTTGATATAGTGCTTTAAAGAAGTAGGTACAACATGGAAGATAGTTTGTGTACAAAAAGGAAAATACAGAAACGTCTCAAATGGTCAAATATATGACAACAGTTTTTATGCACAATACATTTTATTGCGAGCAATTAATGATAAAAAAATGACATCTTTAATATATGTGCATTATAGGTTTTGTACAGTTCAGGTTTCCCTTACATACCACAATATTAAAATGCTGTTTACATGTTAATACATCAGTAACAAAAAGCCGATATAGTAACATAGAATCGAAACGTGCATCATAACGAGTGGTGGAACAAATATCACACTGTAAAAATACTCTTTTACAAGTAAAAGTCATGCATTGGAAATATTGCTTAAGTTAAAGTAAGTATGATCAGTTAAATGTACTTAAAGTATTAAACGTAAAAGTACCAAATGCAGAAAAAGCTCAAATAAAATCTTAAAACACCAAAAATCTAAAAATGATTCCAAATAAATAAATTACTTGAGTGTTTATAGATGCTGTATCATTTTCTCTCAGCTAATTGATTAATCGACTAAGCTGTTATGTATAAACTGTTATTTAAACATCTGTTGTTGTTTTTATTAAAAAAATCTTAATTTGTAAAGTAACTAAAGCTGCAAGATAAATCTAGTGAAGCAAAAAGTACCATATGTCCCTTTAAATTGTAGTTGAAATGAAGTATAAAATAACCTGAAAAGAAAATAAGTTAAGTTTTCAATGCAGGAATTGTACTTAGGGAAGTTATTTTGAGGTATTGCTACTTTTACATAACTAAAGGATCTTTCTCCACTGGTATGTGCATGCCTGTACTCTAAGCTTTCTTCAAGCGCCTACTCTATGATCCTCACTTGAAGAGAAGTATGTTGGCCCCTGCTGTGCTTTTAAGGTGACCCTGAGAGTTTCTTTTTTTAGTATCCTTTCTCTCCCTCTATCTCTCTGTCAGTCAACCTCTCTCTTTCTTTCTCATGTTACCTGCAGGCATAATTGCCAAACAGCGGGTTGGCTAAACAACAGCGAGGCTAAATGGAGCCATCTGACCTCCTCCTTCAGGCACAATGACATGCATCATGCAGCATAGGTAGCTCGGAGGAGTGCTCGGACTAAGCAAATGTTGCATTACAGGCACTCAAACACCCCCAGTTGTCAGATACGGTTTACTGATTCCTGAAGCCCGTCTATAACATTTACGATGTTCAGAGGGTTGTTGAAGGAATTGTTGTCCCAAATTGCAACAAGACATAATTCTGCACTTACCCCTAGTGATATGCAGGCATACACACATTTTGACCATTAAATCCTCCAACCAAAACAACTAAATACATGATGTGTCATTGGCTTCCAAAATAACCAGTACGATCGATACTGTTCCAATTCCTCTATCCGCCAGACAACGTTAGTCAGTGTCGTCCAAAACTGTTATGCAACATATTCATGACTGTTTCCTGATCTGCTACTGCTGTGGTTAAGATTCAGTTACATTTAGGCACAATAACTACTTGGTTAGATTTAGAGAAAAATGTTTTTCATACGATATAGGCAACAAGATGCGTACAATTGTCTTCCTGATCAAAGTCAGGTTTGTGGACGCATCTATCAACCATAACCTCCGGCCTAACAGGATTTGTGGTGACATAACAATGTCTGTTCACAGTGAGATCTGTGGATTAACTGAAATAACGAGATACTGTTTCTGGAAAGAAACATTGCTGTTGAGGTGACATGTGAATATGAATGGACAGACACCGTAGGGTTAAAGACAAATACTTTCTTTATTTTAATGTGGGTGAACTGACTAATGAGACATTAACCGATGAAATACAGGCTGAATATTTTAACATTTATTTCTTAATTATAACAAACAAACCTGCAGTCAGTTGCTTGACTTCCATTGATGATAAAGGAGATATTGTGATTCAAATCTATCCTATAAGCCAAGTCGCAGCAGGCTGAAGTTATTTTGAGACGAGCTGTTGTGTGAGTCAGACTGCCACACTATGAGTGTAATTAAATTTGACGAGATGGGCAGAGCCCTGACTGACTCGGTGCAGACCTGTGCTCCATTGTGACTGAGGATTTGTTCTGAACCTCTGAATCCTCTCTGAAGGCCCTATTAGAGCTCTTGGCCAATGCCCATTCTTTCCCATTATAACACAGGCCTCCCATTCACCCAGCTAACAGACTGCTAGCTCTACCACTGGTCCAAATCCAATCATACATTCCTTCTCTGTCCCTGTTCACTTCTTCATCTTTCTCTCAGCACAATCAAACCGTCCTCTCTTCCCTCCCACCTCCTCTGCCAGCTTTGCTTCCTCAATATGATAATATCCTCCTCTCCTCCTCTCATCCTCGCTCTCCTCATCCTCAAAGTGAAAACGTCTTTTGAATGCAAGCATTTCTAGATACCCACTGCAAAAGCAGAAGAAACCTTTTTATTTCTTCTTGTGCCCGGCACTGGGGAATGGCAGAGAAGGCTGCTCCGCTAGGCTGAATAGAACAAAAGGAGCCTATTTCTGCCTGGCCAGCAGTTTTCTGAGTTCCAGTTACGCTCTCATTGTCAGCAAGTGGCAGTAGCTCTGTGATGAACTAACTCAAAGCCCAGCTTTCCAATGCACCTGAGTGCTTAAACACCTAAGAGCTGGGCCAGCTCCTCCAGCTGTTCTGTTCATCTGCCTGCCCTTTGTCACTCGACAGGTCTGTCTCTGAGCACTTACAGGTTCTTCTCTTTCAAGGAAACATGCTGACCCGAAGTCAACATGAGGTGTGAGTTTGAAACACACACAGAGATACAGGAGGGACTTGTTAAATCAGACTTTGTGGTAACATTTTAGGAATGTTGGTGAGTAAGCAGGGAGAAGTTGGATACAGGAAATATTTGCCGCAATGCAGAATTATTTTTATGTGAACAGTTTTTTTTTTTTTAAATGAACGTGAGCACAAGGACAACAATTACCTACAATTGCAGTCCAAAATGAACACTCACCAAACAAAGGGGCCACATGTAAGGGAATTGTGTCTTTGGGAGTTAAATCACTAACAGTCAGAACTGGCTTTAGTATTCCTATCTTACAGCGACGTTTGGATCGGCTGGGATTGTACCTTATTTGTACATGTATTTGGACAAAAGTGTTTATCAAATTAATAAATACAAATGTTGCCCTGCTCCAGGGGATTCATTTGGTATCACAAATGGATCCTGGAAAGATATCAGATGGAACCTAAATATTTCCATCACTCAGAAGAAAAATACAAACACACTGGAAGAAAGGCAATCTTCTTAGTAACTAATAACATTTCAAAAGTAGTAAAAACATGACAACCCATGTTAAATCAAAGATGGTGCAGGATTTCTTCCTTGATCTCTTGCTGACTGGAGCGTTACACTCGGTGCTGCCACTTGTATTCTTCACGCTCTTTGGTTCCACATACTGTAAGTTGTATTTACTTCAATGGAAATCATCCACTTTCTTCTGGAGGAAGTCATGTTTTTGTTACGTAACATTTTTTTTCCCCACCTAATAAATAGCTGGAGATGACTAGTGAGTTTTCACTTTCAACATTTTTTACATAATCAAGTGTATTAGTAATATTAGTTATTAGTTGAAAAGGAAAGTAAGGAACTGTTTTTAGTGCAGTGCCGGGCTGCCATGTTGAATCGCTGCTCTCTCTGTCTGTTTATTTTATACTCAAACTCTATCTGCAGAATCTTTCTAATTTGTTTTGCCAGTGGATAGGATTTGCGTGAATGATAGAGACAGGAAAACCTGCTCGCTTCGATCCTGAACTCCTGATCTCCTCCGTGGAGTCTCACCTCAAACAGATACCAGTTCCCACTCTTCACTCCCTGGATTTTCCAGCGGTGTTTTCTCTAAGAAAAAGGATGGAATACACTACAAATGCTGACTAACAATGAATCCATCTGCTCCTTAGAGTCTTCAGCATTTCTGTGAGCTAACACAGGCAAGTGAGCAAGTTGGTACTTCCTACCCAGACCCGGTTTTTCCCTTAATCATTCTTGCTGGTGTGTCCAAACCATCTTGGCTAAGGTGGATGTAATTGCATGACTGTTAATAGGACAGATAAAACACTTACGTTTTTTTTCTCCACAAAAACAGATGGCAAACCCACAGTCATGTCTTTATATAGTTGCTATGGCTATGTGAACAAAACAGTTGCCTATTTTCACATCCAGGAGACACAGAGCAACATTAGCATTCAGTTGGAGTTGTGTTTCTGTCCACTTCATGAATACAAGTCCAATATTAACTCTGCTTTTAGCTCTAGGATGACTCCACCAACTCCTGATAAAAATATCTGGCTGTTAAAATGCTAGATGTTCCAATTTTTAAACCAGATACTCATTAACTAATGCTGTAGAGATTTTAAATGACATGTAATTATATTCAACATTTTTCATTGTTGCCGACCAATCGTTAATCTGTGATTTTAGCACGGTGCAGTAATAAAGCAGTTGCAAATGTCTTGACAGACACACACTTTGATGAAAAATTAGATTTGGCTTGACAGGCCAACACCGATCAATTACACGATGCTATTTGTAAATGCAACGTAAACATATTCAAGGCTCTCAGATACTCAAGATAGTTTTGACATCAGCATTTGGTCTGTCAGTAGCTGCCTTCATTTCTGTGAGGTTACCTTCAAAAACAAAAAACACATAATTGGGAAGTGAAGCTCTACATCTGCTAAAGAAGCCTCTAGGGATGGAACCTTGAAGAACACCAAGCCCAAAGGAAAACGAGAGACCATCTTGTGATGGGATCACACCAGCCTAATAGGATCAGATGCGTAAAGTAGGGGGTCAATGGCCCCTTCCCCAATTCCTACACCCAATTTACAGCGCCCTCGCTTGGACCGCATTCATAATCTACACCTTTTGTAAAGTTTGACTGTAAAGTTGTGTCGCAGTGACAAAATGTGTCCACAGACAGACAGAAATATGAAGACCTGGCAAATAACTCAAAACAACTTCTGTGGTAGTTTCTGCTACAGGAGGTCTCTCCAGGACCACATTTTGCCATGATGACACACACGGATGCACAAGGTGAAACAATACCAGCCACATGCTGTCACAGCTGGTAATTACTCACACAGCACGACAAAGCCTCTTCTTGCTTACTAGCAACAACAAGGCAATCTTTGACTCACCCTGCCCACTCTTCCTGGAACCTCCACTGTGTTTATTTTCAGTTTGAGAGACAGGATCCCCCCTGACGTCCCTGAGACTACCAGACCTCCCTCACCTGTCCAGCAGTCAGACCCCAGAGACCTTCCCCAGCCTCTCGGCTGCATTCCTCATCATAAAATCCTTTATGGCAAAAAAACATCAGTAACCCTAAAAATATCTTTCAACATTGGGATGTTTAATACCACTTTTCTTCAGTTTGATACACACAATTGTCTCAAAATGTCTCGAAATTAAAACGGACAGTTAAGACGGACAGTTGTGTGTCTGGACCCTTGAATTTGTTTTTAGTATTTTTTCTTTCACTTCTATTCCCCCACATTTGTGTGACAGCTGCAGTTACTTTTCATATTTCACATTTTTAGTGATGTTTTTTGTTACTTAAGTAAAGGATCTGAATACTAATTATTATGGGAGTTTTCATGAAGCAAGCTCTCATGGTCATTAAATAACACTACATCTTGGACCATGGTGATCATTGATTCACAATTCCATAGTATCCCAAATAAGCTAGTTAGCTAGATTTAGCGAGGGTTAAAATGCATAGAGAGTTATTCCTCAGCCATGTCTTGGATTTTGGGCAGGAGCACCCAAAAATGTTATTTACTCCTGTGCACACTGTAATTCCGCCTGATGGACTTCATTACTGTGTTCACAAGAATTAATTTGCTCCTGCTCGTAACATCCCGTTAATGTTTATGTCTTATGAAAGTTACGCCTAACTGTCATCACCTTCCAATGAGATGATCCGCCAAATTCAGAAACTCCCAACAAGGATAGTCTCCATGTGACAATTGAAGCGCAATGCCTCACAACCAATCCCTGCCACATTTTCCAGGTCAGTAACTGAAGGCATTGGTGCATTTTCCCATCGTAGTATCTGCTTTCCCTCCTTCTCCCCCCATTCCACGGACAAGCTCCTGAGTGTTGACCTCCCTATTGAGCAGATAATTGGCTGTCAGCTGGCCCCTGTAGAATAGCTGCATGACACCGGGGCTGAGGAAAAAGGACAAAATGATTTACAGCCGACCCAACAGTCTTGGGAAGCCATTCATTTCCAAAACTTTTCTCTTACAGATGACGCCAGTGTATTTTGATGAAGACCACTTGTCACCTTTTCGGCTTCTTCCCAGAGCTGTCACCGCACTCCTGAGACCCTTCCACAGCCCGCAATCTTCATCTCAGGAGTCACATCCTGCAACCCTGCCACTGTGCCTGTTTATTTATTACTCAGCAGTTTGAATCATCTCCCCTGCTCTCAGCACATTTATAATGCTGTGAGGAAAATGGGGAGTACATTAGCATGAGCATGAATTCTTCTTCTTATTTCCCACATTATGAATATGGTTATCATCGCTGGTGATAAGTTCGCTTGTGAAAAGTCACCTTGAATATGTATTAGTTGTATGGTCTGTAGCTAATAAGAAAATCTGGCTGTTACTTTAAAACACGGCAGTAAACATTCGGAATATTTAGATTCTCATTCTGTTGTCATGTCATTGGAAGTTCATAGTTTTGTGGACAGGAAAATAAATCATATTAGGTGTCTATATTCATATAGGCGCAATGTTACACTTCTTACCATATATTAGATGATGGGTGCAGTAAATGTATGGGTCACGGTGACACTAAAGTTGTTGTCCTGTTGTGTAGAGAGAGTCTTTCAATTCCCCTTACAATATTACATTGCATTACATTCATTTGGCAAATGCTCATTCCACCATTGAGGAGCCTGAACAGGCAGTGATGTTGAATAGGTGGTCGTACAGTCAAATCCTCGCACAGACTTGCACTAACTGCACTAACTTCCAACCAAGGAAACTTGCATTTTCTTTTCATTGACAATTGTGGGGTGGTTTACTAGAAAGTAGAATGAAATCTAAAGCTGTGTCCCAGTTAAGGGTCTTTGTCCTCAGAAGCCCACATTCTTAGACTGATTGCATCATAATTGGCCAACAGTATTGGCTTAGTAAATGGCTTAGAAGTGCAGCGTTCCTTGTCTAAATCTCTAGGACATACGCAATGTGTCCTTTGCAGCTTATCCTATTACTCATTGTCTGCTGGTCATTGTTTACTAGCAGCTATTTGGTGTAATCAGTTCAAATCTGCCCCTTTTTTTTCTTGCTTTGTGCTCATTCATGCACATCTTCTTTTCAAAGTGTATTTTTGTTCAGACAATAGTGGCCAGCAGCGTTCTCCCTCTACCACTGCTAGCCAACATTTTCTCCTGTCTTTGATATGCAAAGATTTTTTGTGAAAACAGTAGATGCTCACATTAGGGGTCTGTGAGATCCACCGAGTTGCCAAACAAAAAAAGCGGCTTTGAAAAATGCTGGTTATAAAAATGATCTGCAATGAAAATAAAGCCTTTAAAATAGTGATAAGGCTCATTGTTTATACTTTGCACAGAAACGCACCAAAACAGATAATAATAATATATTTTATTTATCACTTTTAAAAGGTATTCAAAGACTCTTGATATGTCATTTTTAGTGTCTGTCGGGCTTCACAATTAGTAACAAATGGACTGCCTGCCTATAGATTATTCCCCCTTCATTAAATATGCTGTAATGCAGGGATACAATAGCTACCACTAAATGCTTCATAAAATAAGCGCTTGCTGTGAAGTGGAGTTTAATGCCTTTGATGATTATTTCATGAGTCAAATCAGGATAACGGTGTTTCTGCTCGTTCAGTGATTTCAGGTCTCTCCAAGCCCCGAGGAGGCTTCCATCAGTGGAAGAGGCAAAGCTCGAGAGCTCTCGTTCTCACTTTACCTCTCGCTCGATGCAAATGATTCTTCTCCAGCTGACAAGTATCAGCGGCTCTGTCTCCTGCAGCATGGCGGAGACGAGCTGTCAGGCCGATGCTCGGCGCAGCAACAGTGTGATGTATTCATTTAATTTCAGAGTGCTGACATGCTGTACAAAGATGGCCCAACTGGCTAGCCATGCCCATACTGACTCTACCTCTCTCTCTTTCACACATATACACACATGTAAGTCAGGAAGCAGCCACTGCTCGATGCATGCAAATGCAATTTAATGTTGTGGAAAAACAGTTCCCTGGGATGCTTGTTAAATTACTGTGTGATAATTGTTTTAGTATTAACACAGCTAGCTGTGTGGGGGGCTGATGGGCCGTCATTAGCTCTGTGGAAAGGTTTGAACTCGGAAATCTAAACCCGACAGGACGCCCCCTCCTCTTCTTTCCTTTGTCTTTTCTCTGTCGTTTCTTGGTTACAACAACTGATTTGTTCATCTTATTCTCGTTATAGAGGAAATGTGGCACGATGACTAATGCTTTTATTAGAAGAGAAAAAGGATGGCAAACAATAAAAGTATAACCCAAACTTTAAATTGTTAACATCCATCACAGTGAACAGTTCCTGGTTCAATTTTGACCTACTGGGTTTACTGTAGTTCTGCACACACTTTCCCTGTGCAATGAGAGATTACTGACTTTGGTTTTAATTAAGGGGTTTAGGTAATCTGGCTAAACGTTAAAAGTAACGGCTAAAAGTGTTTTCAACAACTTTTTGTAAATTTGTTTCCTTTGTCCCGTTGTACTTTTTTGTTGCAATGCATCGCTGCGTTCACAGATCTCAGCAATTACTTTGGTGAATACAATGTTATCATCACTATTAGAAACTAGGGATCTTTCCCAACCAGTTTTCGGGAAAGTACAAATAATGCGATGGAAACAGATATTTCTTCTACCCTAAATTGCTGGTTATTCAGGAAGGAAAACAACGCCATGATTGACATGTCTGTGCGACAGTTATCTCCTGAAATAGATTCATATCATTGTGGATGGCCACAAGATAAAAATGGCCATTCTGTTTGCAACTTAGGACTTTGATTACACTAACAGGCAGCGCACTGAAAGCTGACCATTATTGTCTGGATTTTATTCAAACCCCTGCAATCAAAATGAAGCTTAAAACCTATTTTAGCAATATGTCTTTATTTCCTCCTTTAAAAAAATCCGATCTAGAGTCATAATCACATTATTAAAACGACCCGTATTCAATCAGCCATAGGTTTCTTGGAAACTTCAGTTTCAGATTGTCTTCTATCTGAATATTGATACAGACACAGATCATTTTGTTGGTCAAACAGATACATATACAGACACGGATAGTGGCATTTCTGTACACCTCTAATAGTAACCTCCTGTTATGTCTCATATCCAGAGTCTGTACTGTATTGCTTACTTCATCACATCATGTCTAATAAGCCATCAATTCTAATTTGTAGCTGGTCAGTGTGCAAATTCTATCTTGATATTTTAACCTATAGTGTGTTTGGTCTTTCCTTTCTGTTGAGTTTGTCTCAGTGTCACTCATTTTCCAAACGGAAAAATGGAAAAATCTGCTTCCTCACACCCTCGATTGATATTCTCTGGAGTGGGTCCACCCTCCCTTTCCATAAATATGCATGAGAGCTGTTGAGCTTTGATATTGGATGGGCTTGATCTCTGTGCGTATTTGTGTGTTTTTTGAAATAGGCTAGGTTTGTATTTTGTATTGGAGAGCTGTGTCACATACAGTATATTTTGTGTGTGTGTGTGTGTGTGTGAATGTGTGTGAGGGGCCAGAAGCTCAAGTGTTGGGGTCATTTTCAGCCGCAGGGAAGCTGAAATGTCATGACTGGCTGCCTACGGCTCCCTGGATGCTGCTGTCTCTGGCTGGCTGGCTGGCTCTTAATTTAGCGTGGCTGATGAGGGTGGAGAGTAGAGCGCACGTGGTGCCGAGACGAGCTGCAGGTCAAACGCCTGCAGTCACTCTACTAAGTGAGGATGGCAGGTGAAACTGAGACAGAAATATCTTTTATTTTTTCTGTTTGGTTAGGCAGGCTGATATCTTTACACAAGGTTGACACAGAGTAATCACCTCAGTATCTGTTTGATGAAGCATCAAGTCACAAACGTATTGTTTGTCAGCTGGGTAATGAAAGGACGGTGTGTGTATTCCGGGGTCAAGATGAGAAATATCACATCAGCAAATCTATGTAGTCCCGGACCACAGCTACAAAGAGATGTCTGGGAGGCATCACTCATTTTTACTGTGTAAATAAGTTTGCCCTGTGAGCATCAGGTTGGGTATTTAAAGAAAGTCTGTATTCTGGATTAATATGACATTTAGTATCAATATTCACGATCATAAGGAGAAATTTTGTCCAATTGTCCAATTAGGTCAAAATTAGACCATGAACAACACTGTCGTAGACATTTTTCGGAATCCGAAAGACTTTATTGTGCTCGAGAACTTTATTCATAAAGCACCTTTTAAAACTCCTTGAGAGAAAAGTGCATTTTCAGTTCCTCAGGTAAACTATGCCAAAGGATTGGAGCCCTAACAGCACATGACCTGTCACCTTATATTTACTAATCATGTCACATCAGAGGATGAAATGAAACATTTGTTGCACTGTAATATTTCTGGTACAAATGATATAAACTCTTTTGCCTCCAACTGAAAGTCTGTAAGAGGAGCAGATTTGCTGTTAGGTGTGCCAACACTTTCATATTGTTGGTATCGTGGCTTTAGAGATGTGTTCATGTTACAAATGAATCGCTCATTAAGGGATCTATAACAGCTACCACAAAATAATATTGTTTAAGTCAGCAGAGTTTTAGTGTTTCATGTGGGAATGTGTTTTTTGTCATTTTAAATTGATTGCCTATAAAATGTCTGAAAATACTGTAAAATGTCCTTTTTAAATTCCAAGAAGACCTCTTTAGAACATCTTTTGACAAACAGTCCAAAACCAAAAAGATATTCAAATAATTATAATAACATACGTAACATAAAAAACAACAAAGATGGAATGAGCAAATACATTTTTGCTTCATAAATGACTGAAACCAATGTACCATTTTTATTTTCATTTCTTAAATAAGGTTTAGAAAATAATTCCCAAACCTGCTTTGTACAAGACCTTGTACACATTATGCTCTACTAGTTTTTTCCATGTGTTTAAATATTTCTTTACCAAGAAGAGCATCTCTGACCTCCTCTCTTCCTCTGCAGTTACTTTGAGCTGGAGAGCAGCGGGGTGAGAGAGGAGATCCGTTACCACTACCGCTTCAAAGGCAAGCCGCGCTCCGAGTCCTTCCCCTACCGCCTAGCTGACGGACAGTGGCACAAGATCGCCCTCACCATCAGCGCCACCCACCTACTGCTGCACGTGGACTGTAACAGGTAACGCACACACACACACGCGCACACACCTTGATGTCTCTTTCACATGTGTCAAATTATTTTCACCATGCTCCTTTGAAGCGACACATCTAATGAGCTGTCTGTTTATCAAGGTAAATATTTGTTCTCTACTGTCTCGGTGTGGATGACAGGCTGTTAACAGGGCTGACAATGAAACATCCAAGGAAAAATTAACACACAGCAGTGTACATGAAAGGCTGTATCTTTATATAGCCGAGGATGTGTGTTCAGCTCACACAGATCCATAATGAAATGGAAGGTAACAATGATATAATCGCCTCATCGATTGGGCAGTGATGGCCCTTTTCTAAAGGAGCACTCAGTCAGAGCTGATCTATAAACATGCACTTCAGCTGTGACAATCCTTCTCAGTCCTCACACTCCCTCCCAAGAGCCGGGATGGCATCACTTGCCTTTCTCTCAACGCCGTCGCTAGACAGATGCATCGTGAACAAGCAGTGTAAATTTGAGCAGAGGTAACGCTCTGTTACCTATCGTGGATGGAAAGCTATATGACGCACAGAAGTATGTATTGATTCTTCCCAGACGCCTATTATTTCCATCAGACTGGTGTTTTGTCGATTAATTATCGCTGCCTGTCAGATGAGACTGTAGTGAAGATAAAAGAGAGTATCAGAGTGTTAATGGGGGGGTGGGGGGGTGGGGGGGGGAGATCAAAACCTAATTGGATGCAATTGGAATGAAAACGTTTTGCTTGCTTACAGTGCTTTGGGTTAGAGCAAAGTTAATCACTGAAGGTTGATACTGAGCTGTTTGAAGGGGAGCGTTTAAATTCTTTTCATGAGTGACCCCCTTATCCGACTAATAAATGCTGTATTTTGTTTCTTGCATAATACAGCTGCCATGCTATCTCTACACATATATGCTACTATTTTAGTATTCTCTTTCGTCTCTTTTATCTTGCGTGTATTTTTTTTTTTTTATCTCTTTATGTATTATTTTTTATTACTTTGTGTCTATCTTTTTTGATTTTGTCAGTACTGCACATAACAAAGACATTATTGGAGAGGTATATCAGCCGATCTTTTACCAGACACACAGCAACAGCACTCACTGAGAGACCATCTGCCATCTGATACAACACAGCTGACCACAATCAGAAAGCTAAAACACCGGCAGCTTCTTAATAAATAACAATTTTTCCCCAAAAGTATTTTACTATAGAAGTGCCATTAATAGAGCAGGCGCCCCATGTACTAAGAGTTCTTACCCGGGTTTGAATCCCACCCACGGCGCTTTGCTGCATGTCGTCCCCCCTCTCTTTACCCCTTTCCTGTCTATCTTCAGCTTTACTAATAAAGGCAAACAAATAATTATTTAAGAAAAACAAAAAACATCCCTGAATGATTAAAGTAAAGATTTAAAAAGATACTAAAAAACAAGCGGAGGCAAAACAGAAACAGACGACAACAAGCATACACAATCTTTAAAACTTCATCAGCGTAAGATCCAGAATTCTCGAAATCTGCCTAATTTTACAAACAACATCCACAAAGAACATTATCTCCAAATCTTTCCTAAATGCTGGGAAAGATCAGCAACTGTTAAAACATTTCCCAGAAGTAATTAGAATAACCATCCAAAACTGCAGCCTGTGGGTGTCATCTTCACACCTGTTGGTGTGTGCGTGCAGGGGAGGGGGGCAGACAGCGAGGAATACCAACATCATCTGTTTGCCGTGTAATCCTTATTTTGTGTGGGTGACAAAAGTATTAGTTAAAAGTCTAAATAAACCCAGCTACACATTGTTTGATTGTTAATGGATGCACACATCAGGGAAGGAATCCGAAAGCATTTTGATTAGCCTCAACCTTTCATCACAAAAGAAATATGTTGCTTCTGAGCTTTACTTTAATTTCATTTTATAATGTTGTGTCTGGTAGAGTTTAGGAGCAGTAGAGACAATAGTCTTGGTGTCTTCTATGGCATATACTAAAGTACAGATGCACTTTTCAACCAACTGCAGCACTTTAGTTAGAGCTGTGTTACACCTGAAAAATGTTGCTGAAATTGTCATTAGGCAAGAATTTCTTTAAAGGTTCAATGTGTAACTCCGAGCCACCTGCTCCACAGAAATAACAGGCAGTACTTCACCTCTAAACTGGGTCCATACAATCTCTAATGTTCATATTTTTGTTGTACTAGTTTGGTATATTTATTGTATTCTATTTATTCTTTATATTGTGTATTGCATTTACTCCTATGTAATGCCAGCCAGTCAGTCAGCCAGTCAGCCAGTCGGTCAGTCAGTCAGTCAGTCAGTCAGCCAGTCAGTCAGCCAGTCAGTCAGTCAGCCAGTCAGTCAGCCAGTCAGCCAGTCAGTCAGTCAGCCAGTCAGCCAGTCAGCCAGGCAGTCAGTCAGTCAGTCAGTCAGTCAGTCAGCCAGTCAGCCAGTCAGTCAGTCAGCCAGTCAGTCAGCCAGTCAGCCAGTCAGTCAGTCAGCCAGTCAGTCAGCCAGTCAGTCAGCCAGCCAGTCAGCCAGTCAGTCAGTCAGCCAGCCAGTCAGCCAGTCAGTCAGTCAGCCAGCCAGTCAGCCAGTCAGTCAGTCAGTCAGTCAGTCAGTCAGCCAGTCAGTCAGTTAGCCAGTCAGTCAGTTAGCCAGTCAGCCAGTCAGTCAGTCAGTGGGCAAGAATACCAAAATTCGACTGAAAACACTGCTGTCTTATAATGTTCATGTGCATCTGATCCATCTGTGTTTACTGGGGCACTAATGTTAACCGGGGCTGTAGTCCGTGTAACGCTACGTTTGTTTATCGGACTAAATCCAAAGTGGCAGATTCGTCTCATCTTCCCGGTGGCGGCGCAGACACACATCAAACCTTGAACCAGGTTGTTATCTAAGGCAAGCAGCCCATTTGGTTATTGTTACCTGCTAACTTATATGTGCCGCCCCACTATTCTTATTTACCAATACATAGAGGATCTTTGTGCAAAGATGCTCTGTGAAGCTTTCCTTGGAAGATCAAAGTGCGGCGGTGAATCTGAATGTCACCATGGTTACTAAGCCCCTCCCACCACAGATGCAGTGGGTCGAAGGGAAAGGTCAACCACCCCATCTGTAGCCGCTCTAGCTCTGATCACATGTTTACCCAGCTGCATTTTCCCATGATTTGCAGCAGCACCTGCTGGCAAATCAGTTTTCGAATGGTCTTCAAAGTAGCAATCCCAGCACACTATACCTGTCATCTGAGAAAAAAAACACAAGACATTTGCCTTATGTGACTCCTGCCAACGTTGTCTTGAAACCTAAGGTGAACTTCTTCAGCTGTCGTATCAAACTGTTAAACTGTTAAAATATTTTAAATTACACCAAAAATCAGCAGCTTAATTCTGATTTCTCAGTAGAATAGAATATGTGCCTGTTTGTTGTCATTAGATCTCAAGCTTGTAATTCAATGCTTTTGTATGAGCAGAATATGTCCAACATTACCAATCAGACCTTCACCGAGGGCACTAATGAGGATAGTTTAGTTTACTAGATTTAGATAAGTTAAGAAAGGCAAAGTCGTTTATATTATTATTTGCACAGATTATGATTATGCAGAGTTTCAGTGTGAGTGTGTGTTACTAAGACTAAGGCTTATGTGGGGCTAATGCTGTTGAAGTCATCAACAACAAATTTAGAATTAGATTCCCAATTGTATCCCTCCCTGATGTTCTCAAACTACTTTGACAGCAACCAAGTAAATGTGGCTTTAATGACGAAACATAAAAAAAAGAAGAAGTAGAAAACAATTTTCACTCTAACCTGATCATCTCACTGCACTTAAGTGCTGGGAATGATTTCTCCATCCAATGCAAATTGGCAGCTCCATTACCCTTAAATTTATCGCGATTTGATTTATGCACTAAACAGCACTTTATTGATTTCAAGGCTCATTAAATGGTTTTAAGTATCCATAAATGTAAGAGGGTGCAGTGTATCCACACATCTTCAGGTGGACTTTTACCGTGTATAGTTTCTTTGGCCTTGACGGCTCTTGCTTGATTGATGTCTCTTTTCACATAAAAGTGTGACATACACAGATTAATGTGATTTGGTGGACAAAGGTGACTCTACAAAATTAATCATCCAGGCAAAGCAAGGCAAGGCAAGTGTATTTATATAGCACATTTCATACACAAAGGCAATTCAAAGTGCGTCACAAAATGTTTTAAAGACTTTAAAAAAGAATAGAATAAAATATAAAAATACAAATGAAAAGAATAACAGTTTTTAAAGAAAATAATTTTAAAAGTTAAGAGGAGAGTCATAAATAAATGACAGGAGGACAGGATGTTTTATGAGATGAGTATTTAAGGTTCAGTCAAGGGCAGTGCATGAACATGAAGTTTTGAAAGATGGTCAAAGTTGGTGCAAGTTTAATATCCTTTGGAAGTTAGTGCCAGCTCGTTGGTGCACGGTAACTAAATGCTGCTTCTTCATGTTTAGTTTGCACTCTGACAACAGTTAGCAGGAGAGAGGGACAATGTGGTAAAAGACAGTCGGAGCTGTAGATGTTTAGACAAGCAGCGCTGACACACTGCAAATCACTTTGCCTTTTGTAAGGATAAAACAAACAAGATATATGTGTTAATTAGTGAAATGTAAAGCTGCTTGTATAGGCAAACATTGCTTCTTTCAGACAGAGCCTAGCTGCCTCTGTGTAGGGGCACATGTTTGCTAACAGGTTTAGCTATACAAAGAAACTTACAAAATAAACAAAGAAAGAAGTCCACGATGTGATACAGCGATGAAGCTGCTTTGGTTAACACTAAGAGAAGACTCTGCTATCTGCTGATCACATGTTTCCCTTCTTTGGCTACCAATGTCATATTTCATTTATGTGCTTTTGCTCCTATGAATAAATTTAAGGTAACCAATGAAGACACATAAATGAATTCAGAAGCTAACTGGTCAAATGTCTTTGACCACCGTTGCTCATTATCATCTTCATTATTTAATTAATCAAATCTATATTTTACACATTGCACCCGTCTGGGAAGTTGCTCATCAGTGTGATGAATCTTTGTGAAGTTTTTTCTTTTTCTCCATACCGCAGGAACGATTCGCACGTATATTTTTCATCTATTCTATGTAGACGGAGGACAAAAAAAAGAAATAGGACACATGAAGAAACAGTAAATGAATGAACAGTTTTTTATTTTCTTTACATTATTTTAAAAGCAATGTCATCAATAATTCAACACAGCAATTGGAATAATCATTCTGATTTATAATTTGATAAATCCTTTCTTTCACAGTAATGGAACATTTCAGATTTGTTGCTGTATGCGATAAACAAGAACAAACAACATTATCCTCTATTTGACTGACTTGATCCGTTTGGATATCCTTGCCACGTCAATCTATGTCTTTGACTTTGTTTGTTACAAGAAGCAAATCCTCTAGCTTTCTGCAGGGCAACAGCTTCAAATTGTACCCGTCATTTTGGTTGACTGCACCACGAGAGTCCCTGTATTCAAGTGAAGGACTTTTACCTTGGGGTAGGATTTGGACTTAATCTCAAGGTGGATCATAAACTTGAGAGTTCATGGAAATGTTCCTGTCTGTTTGCTCATCTGCCCTTGTCTGAGATCGATCCGAAGAAAACATCAGAGGTAAACACACATAGGCAACATGCTGAGGGATGCTCAGGTGATGCTGTTCTGTCTGCCTGCAGCTCAGAGTGCCAGTGTTGCCTTCAGCTGGTATTTTATTTATTCAGCAAATACAACGTTCTTGAGCGAAGCAGTTGCCTCCTGGTCTGCTGTATAGAGGAAGACTTATCCTCCATTTAGTCTCTGAAGAGGGCAAGCTTCAATGATCTTTTCCATTGTTTGCTCCTCTACACAAGCACACTGCTCCAACTATGGAGAATGGCCCATCAGTGGCTGTGGTCGGTCCTGAATCTGTTGAGGGTTCACTGTTTCCTTGGAGGTTGGTGCCAGGGACCAGTTGAGTGGGGTCAGACACCGGGTGATTGTTTGGGACATCCTTGGACCTCCATTCCCTTTCCCAAGCAGTGGAAAAGTGGGCTGTTTTTTTTAATTCTCGAAATTGATCGTCTTCCCACTTTTGTTGCAATAAAATCTGTCAATAAACATGCTACCTTTTTAAAGGTACTTTGTGGAAAATCCTTGTTATTAATGACACTAGTGGTCGTTAAGTGAAGTGCAGTCAGCATCGTGGTGCTCACGCACATTTTAATTTGGAACACTGGCTCCATGGTACTAACTAGCTTGCTGTTAGCAAATTACTTTATCTGCTAATGTTACGTAGCAACCAATGCCAATTTCCCTTTTTATTTTCTGAACATTTGTAGATAAAACAATTACATTATCATATGACACTGTTATTGCACTTTTTATTTTTTATATACCTTATTTTTTTTCTTTCTCTATTCATCTGTACTATTGCTGTCTTTGTGCTGCTGCAACAACCAAGTTCCCCCTCTGGGGATCAATAAAGATTTAGCTTATCTTGCTGCATGTTATAATGGAAATAATAGTTGGAGCATTTCTGAGGATATGGGATTATAGTACTGCAGCACTTAGAGTTTAAAGGTTGGAGATGAAGTGAGGCTGTAGTTAAAGCAAACATCTTTTCATCTTATTGTCTTGTCTCCTCATTGCAGATATTTTAGAGACATGAAGTCACCAAACACAAGCCTCCACTTTGTCCTTAACAACAAAGTAAATCCTCTGGTGCCTCTATTCCATCATAGACATGATTTTGCACTCTGTGTGTGTTTCCTGGCTGGGCTGCTGTCCCAAAGGTGAGCTTGCTCTAAAGGAACCCCTCCATTAAGTTAACAGAATTCAGTTTGCTGAAAAGTCTGCAGTGAGAGTTGTTATAGAAATGTTAGCAAAAGGACTCAAATCTAGCCTTAATAAATCTAATAATAATTGAAATGTCAAGTCGAGAATCAATCAAGAAATGTTTGCCTCGCATCTGTAGACTCAGATAGACGTAAGTAAAACAAGAGTTTAAATGAAGACTGGTCGTGGACTTGCCCTCAGAGACTGAAGACTTGCTGTGACAGACTTGACACTTTGACTTAACTTGACTGACTTGAGACTCGTATTTCCACCTGCACTACAGTAGTTAGCATACACAATGCATGGAAGTTGAGCCAATGTCGACTTGAAGGGCCACCAAACTGCACAATGCCATACTGCATGAGAAACATCGACGAAAGGAAGCTACTCCGGTATTGCTTCCTCTACTGTTTTCCGCTCTGATCACCACCTTTATTCAGTATTCAGTAGTGACCTGAAAGTGAATGTTACACTAATGAATCCAGATTGCTCACAGAGGAGCCAGTGTTAGGGCTGCCTGACCCCCAGTGTTTCAGCCTTGACACAACTAATTGTCGTCTCCTAATTTGACAGAGACTCGCCTGGTGTCCTGGACTGCTGTGGGCTCATCTTATCTAACAATATTCAGTCTCTGTCATTAATTATGTTTCATCTGCTCATTGATTAATGTGTTTTGCCTCAAAGCTCATCAGCTCATTCACAGGCATAACATCTCTATTTGCTGCCCTAATACAATATCTGGATCACTTGCAAGGTTGCGCTAAATAAATGTATGTCCTCAAATTAATCTTATACGTTTTGCAAAGCTGGACTCCCTGTTATTGTGTATTAATATTATTTAATTTAGGTAGTCTCTTGATTTCTTAACTCGTAACCGTAAGCAGTGGGTGGAGGATGGAGAAGAACCTTAACAATAAAATGTTTTATATATGAACATGGACACTCTGATAAATACATAAGGTCTGTTTTACTGGCAAATATCTCCTGGCAAGTGATAAAAGAAGAAGGAAACAATTGAGCCTGGGCTGAGTTCCTCATGGGGAATGCTGTTTGTCTTTTCGAATATTGAAATCGACACATTTCCACATCTTGGTTTGATTTGGGATTGTTACATTATTGCAACATAAAATAGCACTGTTGTTAAAAATATATACATAGAATAACTATTCCTAGGTCCTTTCATTCACGCAAAAAATATCTTAGTTTCTAGTAAGAACCTGTAATATTTTCAGTTCTTTAGATTTTTTTCCTACAACAAATCATTAGCACAGCAGAATCCACTCACACCTCCTTGTGAAGTACTGTAGGTAATGCAGGAAGCTTGGTAACATGTATCTACGCTCTCAGTCACCAACTGTAAAATAAGTTACCCTAGGGGTATCGACTGTAAACCGTACCCCGTATCTTTAGTGGAGCAGTTTATGCTCCAACAACCATACATTTACACGATCTACATCCGGTGAGTCAGTCTCTACATCTCCGAATCCTCTGATCATAGTGATGCCGTTATGATCAACAGATTTATAAATGCTGCCGTGACTGGGCCCTAGGGGTGGGCTCAGAATACCTCAGCTTTGTTTTTTTCCCACACTTCTACAAATAACTTCTGACTAACAGTCACAGTCACTTTTACAGTACATCATTTTACATCATTTTACATAACATTTTACATTTTACATAATGTACATTATATAATCTCTAAAATAAAGTTTTTTGATTGATTGATTGATTGACATCCAAAGCAACAACTGCTGTTCTCTCTGCCTGCTGCTCTATGGAGAAAAAAAAAACATTGCTCAGACTCACCTAAACAGATGAAAAATGAATTTTCTGTTTTGCTGCCGCAGCATTTTGGGAACATTTCAATGAACAACCCAGGATATTTTGAAATAATGATATGTATGGAATACAAAATGGTATTGCTTTCAGATGTGTGGAGTGAGAAGAAGGCAGCATGTGTATACCAGAGTCGATTACTTTTTTAGTCCTCCACCTGTCATTTTCAAATGCATTTCATTGGAGCAAACTCAGTTACTGTAGGTCATTTGTCTCCCACACACAATTATGTGATATTACCATAGACTGCATATGGATATTACCTGCAGTAGTGCCACTGTGGAGCCTAGACAAGGTCAGACGCTTACATAGCTGTAGTATGTAATCGCAATCTCCAAATGTTCATAATTGAATTAGTGGCAGACACCCAGAACATACTCCCTTGTCACACACTCCGAGTCAGCTCTTTGTTTTGGATCTGAAAAGCTAATTGCAGTAATAACATTTGCTCTGCCTGTCACTGACAACCATGTGGCTGTCCCCTACATGCAGAAGGTCATTTCATGTGCAGACTGGCTGGTGTTTCCCTTGGTGTGTGCCTTTGCTGCATTCAGTGCTGTTCAGTTCCTGCTACCAGCTCCTTCCCGTCTCTTGTGCTGCTTTTTGTTTGGCAACCAGTTTAGTCAGGGCTCTGCCGCATGTGTGTTTTCCAGATGTGGTATGAAAGCCAACCTTCAAGCAGGGTTGAGTTGAAAGTAACTGGTTTCTCCTTGTAGGCTCCTTTCCTTTGGGGTGCAGCACATAAATGGACTCGAAACAAACACAACCCCCTCTCAATATCTACTTAACCCCCTTTTCGCTTTTCATGTTCTCTGCCTGCCAGGTCTCTCTTCCTTAGTAGATTGTATACAGCAATTAGTTTTTCACCAAGACTACAAAGCCCAGCTTGAAAATACTCAACAGATTGAACAACACACTAAAGATATAGCTTTACTCCATATCAGCAGGCCTAAAATATTAATTTGGTCCGGAGGGTGGTGCTAGAGGAAAGGTCAGAGGGTCATTAACCACCATGGGCACTTCTAATTAGATACTGTATCTAGTGAAAATAGTCTGGCCTGACAGAGGAAATGCTCATAAAACATCCATTACGGAAAGGGCTCATCCCCTGGGGAGCATGTACACAGCATTTAAGTCTTTCTTAGTTATAGTAACCGCTCTGGACAAAAATGGTGTCCACTTATTTAGCTCATCTATACAGTAGGTTGTGCTTTAGCCCTGATTAGTGCACAACCACAATCTCTGTGACAAAAATCTCCAACATAGATGATACATTCATTAACATGCACCACAATGTATGTGTTTATAACATCATCACTAAAACACAGAAGGGGGCATCATTGAAATCATCTTTGTGTCTCAGTAACTTAGTATGTTGTCTGTCTCTTACCTACAGCACTGTTAGATGTAAACAAAAGTAGAATTTAGTTTGTATTGGTAGAGAGAGTCCTGGACAAGGAGGAAGACAAAGAGGAATATTAGAACAAAGATTTGAGAACCAGTGATCATAAAGTAAGGGAGAGCTCTGTTTAGCGCTGTTAATTTGGTATTTGGTATTTTCAGCCACAATGACACCCTGGAGATTGCTCTGCACACATATACTTGAGTGTGTATGAGAGATAATTAGTTTTTTCAATGATTTGTTTCCGTGGCTGTACTTTGTAGCAATGTGTAATAATGATAATTGTTCTACTTGCTACTTAGACATTTTACAATATGCTTTGTCAATATTAGTAATTGTTCATCAAGATCATATTAACAAAGCTGATTTGAAATGTAGATGGAACTTTACTACCCAACATCACAAAGACATCTAATTAAAACTTGGATCTTATATCAATAGCTAATAGCTAATAAACCCTTAATGCAGATAAACTGTGTGCTACAACTACTCACAGTATGGTAGGTCAGTTCAAGTTGAACCAGGATGTTGGTCTGTATACTGTGATGTACTGCATGTTAACAACTGACAATGTTGATAATAATTATATAACTGTAATTAGTTTGGCTAACCTGAGGGTTTGTTTAAAACTACAAAAATAGGATCATGGTTGTGACAAACCATAATTATCCTTTAATATTTCTAATTTTTCTAATGGTTTTCAGCTTGTGAGTCTGTGTCTCCCAGTCTCAGAAAAGGTTTACAGATTTTGGCTGGTTTTAGTGGCAGCATTGGATTCTACCTGGCCTTGCTTTTTTTCAGCGCTACGTGGCGTCTAGCTAGCCGCTAGGTTTGTTTTTAGCCCGCTGGCCAGGTTTTTACCTGTTGACTAGGATTGGTTTTCTGCAAAAAACGGATGGATTTCAGCAAGTGACCTCACCTGCATCACAACCGAGTTGAGATCCATTCTGCACTGCTACAAGTTATGATTACATTAATAACATTGACTGATTTTTATTTAAAAAAAAGACCGTATCCATCCAAATGGTGAGGGAGTTAAGCAACTAACATCAAACGCCAACCATTTAATTGCTTTTTCAGCCTGACGCTTAGCTGCATGTAGAGGCCATACTCTACAAGTCTACTGTCTTTCTCTCTTGTCGGAGTTCACTCCTATTTCTCTGCAAAAGCTAATTGAAGTTGTATTTCATATGCACCTTTCCTCCTGTCCTTTTAGATGTAATCCCCCCCAGATTCCTTAAAGTGGTCCTGCCTGCCCTTGGCCCCAGCCTACTCTCGATAATTAATCTCTCTCTCACTTGTGGCTGTGTTCCTCGTGGTTTTAAGATGGTGAGAGTCCATCCTATCCTTAAGAAAAACCTGCCCTTGATCCAACCCAACCAAATAACTATAGACCCATCTCAAAACTAACATTCATCTCCAAAAGTCTTGAAAAAACACTATTTTCAAAAATCCAATCCGGCTTTCGACACCAACAGCACAGAAACGACACAATTAACAATTAACAATTAACATTCTATCCTGGTCCTACTTGACTTAACGGCTGCATTTGACACCATTGATCACCGTATTATGGTTAAACGGCTCAATAAGTGGGTAGGTGTCTCGGATGTTATCTGTGAAATAGGCAGTTTTTAGGTTTCCATAAACAATTATGTGTTTTCATCTTCCCCTTTAATCTGCTGAGTTCCTCAAGGTTCAATCCTTGGCCCTATCCTTTTCTCCCTATATGTGTTACCTCTAGGTAATCTTCTTAGTCAGTTCAACTGCATCTCTCTGCTGACTACAAGCAGACTTACTTTTCAGCTAAACAGAACAACAGAGGTAATATTAGCACCCTCTATGACCGCCTGGCTGCTATCAAGGAATGGATGTCACTTAACTTCCTTCATCTAAACACAGACAAAACCGAGGTCCTTATCGGCCCTGATAACTTTGTCTCAGACGTAAAATCCCACATCAGCCCTATGGCCCCCCATGTTAAACCCTCCACAATAAACCTGGGTATTATCTTTGACCAGAATTTGAACTTTGACTCTCACATAAACAAGCATGTCCAAACCTGTTTTTTCCAACTTCACAACATATAACTTAAAAATCAAATCAATATACCAGATATCTAGAATTACTTATTCATACCCTCATTTTTTCCTGCCTAGACGACTGCAATGCTCTTTTCTCCTGTCTCAGCCAAGCAGCCCTGTACCACCTGCAACCTGGGCAAAACGCTGCAGCCAGGCTGTTAACTAACTCCAATCGTAGATCCCACATCACACCTATCCTCGCATCCCTTGACTTGGCTCCCCATAAAATACAGAATAGACTTCAAGATACTGTTTACCACTTACATGGTCCCTCCATACATCTTCGACATCTTACATTATTCCACCTCTAGGCCACTCAGATCATCCGACCAAGGTCTCTTTTTCATATCCCTCTCCCTTCACAAATCCAAGGGTGATTGCGCATTTGCCTTTAAGGGTCCCGTTCCTAAGGAACGGTCTCCATTTCTCCATCTCTCTTAGATCAGTCTGTAAACTGCTTCAAAAAACTTCTCAAAATCAATCTCTACCAACTTGCCTTCCCTGTATCGGGGCTGTAATTTATTTGTTGTCACTTTGTTTTAAAAGGTGTTATATAAATAAAATCTTACTTACTTAATAAGTAGTTTAAAGCCTATTTGCTTCAGTCTGGCGTTTGTGAGGCTACAGCTCCTTTTGATGTTAAGCGATTATGGGAAATGCATGTTACTTTGTTTGTATACTGTATTCTCTCTGCTGGAGTTTTTTTGTTTTTGAGACAATGTGGGTGTCACAATAACAGTCTTTGAATACTCATCAGTGGCAAGCTTTACTTATAGATACGCTGAATAACTGAATAACAATTGTGCCTCATTTACAATTAATTTTTTTGTTTTTTGTTTAGTGTCAAGTCAGAGGCTCAGAGAAGCTTTATGTTAGTCATGCCTTACTTTACAGCGGTGGTTTGACTTCTTAATAGGATTTATAATTTTCCTAATTATTCAAGGTCAAGGTATTCAAGACACAGATTTATTGATACGGCTCCATAAGCTGAGGTGTCTAAATCACTGCAGTGACGGTTACAGAATGTCTGTCCTCTGCCTGGAGTGAAGCAGCTGTGTAATACAGAGTAAAAGGTAAATATCCCAAGGGGAAATATTACAGATTTTTAAAAATTGCCGAGTATTTCTATTAGGGGGCATATGTTATGATGGATAGACCTTTAATATATTGATAACCCCAGAGAAAAAGATGTGAGGACATAGTGTACACTATGCATCTGTTATAAGGTTGTTTTTAGCCATTGGCATGGCTCTGGGGATGAAAATATTGGCCTGTCGGTCCGTCCCCAGGTCGGTCCACCACTTTTGTCCACACTGATATATCTATTGGGTGGATGGCAATTTAATTTGGTTCAGATATTCATCTTTTCCAGAGGATTTACCCTACTGACTTTGACGATCGTATGATATTTTATCTAGCGCTATCATGATCCGACATTTGGGGTTTTAAGTGCAATGTCTCAACAAATATGGAATGAATTGGCATGAAGTTTGGTAGAGACATTCTTGCAATTCTCAAGATGAATTCTAACAACTTTGGTGATCCCTTAACTTTCACAGGTTGAAAGTTTGATCTGCCCAGTACTTTAGTTTATGACCAAATACCGGCAAAACTAATGACATTTCCTTTTGTTTTCATTTTTGTATTGCAAAGTGAGGTGTGATAAACATATGTGGCACTTTTCCTAATTAAATGGATCGCAGTGCAGTTCTATACTGACTGAAGATCTTTCTACAAAGTAGTACGTCTGTACAGTATTAGATGAAAAAGCAAAGGAAACCTGCACTCTTTGAGCCAAACAGTAACAAGATGCCAAATTTCAAACGTGATCCCTAATTAGACCAATTAGCACCAGAACACTGTGCCAGGTTACATCATCCCGCCAAGGTTTCCTCTAAACTGTGTTTTTGGAATTATCAGCACTAGTTGAATGTCTTCAACCAATCAGATTTCTTGCTTGCTTCTTGCCTGTTGTACAATGACTGCTAGATGCCAGTGGACACTTGGTTCAGTCACACTTAGAAGAGCAGATGCTTGAACAGCATGAGGACATGCTAATGAAGAGGCGTTTACGTGGCCTGCATTAATCAGATGCTTGACTAATAAAGTAGTCCGATCAACATTATTCATCTCATTTGGCCCATAAATCTTCCAGGGACGTCAATGTTTAAGATGTAGTTGTGGCCTTAACAAGCTGCTTTTGTGGCTGAAAGAGGGGCTGTTAGGGGTTTCATTAGGAATAAACTGCCACCAGCCAGCAATTTATTTCTTTTTTCTCTTGATCCTTAACTCGCCACTGCTCATTGCCACACTGAGCACATTTCTACAGATCACACCGCAGGTCTCTGTGTTTCAGGTATTGTTTGAAGACTTGCTTTGAAAATATCTTTTAAATGTTTTAGCTCTCCCGGTTGCCTCTTTTGTCCCATTTGTCTTTCTGTCTTATGGTAGTTGTGTTGAATGATATCCTAATTAGGTTTTCAAAACAGCTGATATATGTCTGTTACAGAGTCTGATAATATGTTGTGAAATGGGCACAAAATGGGAACAGGTTTTTTTTTGAATACAAACTGTGAAGGTTATCTTCCACATAATGAAAAAAATGCATAAATTGGACATGTTTTTACCTGTTCAACACATGAACATCTCCAACACGCTCCCACTTACCCATCTATAGTCAGTTTTGCAAGTGTCAGTTTCTCTTTAAATGTATACACTGTCCTTTCAAAATAAGCTTCTGTGTTCACAGGAAACAACTTGGTTAGGTTAGGGCAACACAACTACTTTGTTAAGTGTAGGAAAAGATCATGGTTACAGTACGTAACTTAACTTACATATGTAACATACAATAAGTCACTGTTGACTTTTGGTTTCTCACAGGACATGAACAGAACACACAGTCTACTGGGTGATAGTCCTGTGTTATTTGACTCATCCACCCAGCCGAACCTCCACCCTATGCATACTTTCTCATTCTTAAACCATTCCTGTATCCTAGAAGAAATGCCTAAAATAACATAATCATATACAGTATATCTCAAAAGTGAGTACACCCTTTAGATTTTTGCAAATATTCTGTTATATCCTTTCAGGGGATAACATTATCCTACTGAAACTTTGATATAACTTAAAGTAGTCAGTGTGCTGCTTGAATAACAGTATAGATTTATTGTCCTTTGAAAATTACTCAGTACACAGCTGTTAATGTCTAAACAGCTGGCAACAAAAGTGAGTACACCCCATAGTGAACATGTCCTAATTGTGCCCAATGATGTTGTTTTCCCGCCCTGGTGTCATGTGACTCGTTAGTGTTACAAGGATTCAGGTGTAAATGATAAGCAGGGCTGTTAAATTTGGTGTTTTGGGCACAATTCTCTCTGAATGCTGGACAACATGGCACCTCATGGCAAGGAACTCTCTGAGTGGCTGAAAAAAAGGATTATTGCGCTTCACAAAGATGGCCTTGGCTATAAGAAGATTGCCAACACCATGAAAATGAGTTGCAGCACAGTGGCTAAGATCATACAGCGGTTTTCCAGGACAGGTTCCACTCGGAACAGGCCTCGCCAGGGTCGACCAAAGAAGTTGAGTCCACGTGCTCAGCGTCATATCCAGAGGTTGGTTTCCAAAAATAGACGTGCGAGTGCTTCCAGCATTGCTGCAGAGGTTGCAGAAGTGGGATGTCAGCCTGTCAGTGCCCAGACCATACGCCGCACACTGCATCAAATCGGTTTGTATGGCCGTCGCCCCAGACAGAAGCCCCTTCTGAAACCGATGCATAAGAAAGCCCGCAAACAGTTTGCTGAAGACAATGAATCCAAGAACATGAGTTACTGGAACCATGTCCTGTGGTCTGATGAGACCAAAATAAACCTGTTTGGGTCAGATGGTGTCCGGCGTGTGTGGCGGCACCCTGGTGAGGAGTACCAAGACAAATGTGTTTTGCCTACAGTCAAGCATGGTGGTGGCAGCATCATGGTCTGGGGCTGCATGAGTGCTGCCGGCACTGGGGAGCTGCATTTCATTGAGGGACACATGAATTCCAATATATACTGTGACATGCTGCAGCAGAGCATGATCCCCTCTCTTCGGAAACTGGGCCGTAGGGCAGTTTTCCAACATGATAATGACCCTAAACACACCTCCAAGATGACAACGGCCTTGCTGAAGAAGCTGAAGGTTAAGGTGATGGACTGGCCAAGTATGTCTCCAGACCTAAACCCAATTGAGCACATGTGGGGCATCCTCAAGAGGAAGGTGGAGGAGTGCAAGGTGTCCAACATCCGTGCGCTCCGTGATGTCGTCGTGGAGGAGTGGAAGAAGATTCCAGAAGCAACCTGTGCAGCTCTGGTGAATTCCATGCCCAGGAGGGTTAAAGCAGTGCTAGATAACAATGGTGGTCACACAAAATATTGACACTTTGGGCACAATTTAGACATGTTCACTATGGGGTGTACTCACTTTTGTTGCCAGCTGTTTAGACATTAACAGCTGTGTACTGAGTAATTTTCAAAGGACAATAAATCTATACTGTTATTCAAGCAGCACACTGACTTAGTTATATCAAGTTTCAGTAGGATAATGTTATCCCCTGAAAGGATATAACAGAATATTTGCAAAAATCTAAAGGGTGTACTCACTTTTGAGATATACTGTATATACATGATGTGTGTGTATTTTTCCATCATGTTCATTTAACAGTTCCCACAACGCCACTAATGTGCACATTGGCTCAGGAAGTGGACGGGTGGCTCAGTGGGCCTTACAGTCATCTGAAGTACATTAGACCCTTTTCCACATTATGCGTTCTGAGTGATGTCCTGTAGAGCTGATGATGGCAAACCCAATTCACATTTGTTCGGTTTCACGGTGAAGTGTACAGTTAGGTGTAGGTTATAAAATATTGTCGGTTTAATTACACACTTGGCTAATGAAGGAGGGGCGAAATCGGAAACTCTCCACCCTAAAGATCTCATAATGATTCAACTCGTGCTGCTTTGTGTCCAGCAGCCAGAAAATGACATCGTGCTTTGCTCATTAAAGAAGCCAGTGAGCTGGAAGGTACATTCTTTTTTTCTTCTTCACCTGCTTAGCAGCTCATCAGCCTGGCCAAAACTATCATTAGGACAAGAACACTGCATTTAGACTGAAATGCAACATTAGAATAATGAGCTGCAATGAAGCTAACTTTCTTCTGATAATTCAGTGGCTTTCTGTTCATTCTCCACAATATATCTTAATGTTTTAATATATGGTATAAGATGTGGTGGGCAGGTTTAAGTCATAGCTAAGCCATGCATGAATAACTACAAATGTTACCCCAAATGAGCCATTCAGGAGTAACGTTTTAATTTCCTGTGAGGGCAGTGCCAGTGGTGTTCAGCAGAGCGGCAAACATTCATTATTTTATTACATGATCATTGACGCCCCAGCTAAAAGGAGTGTGCTGCACTAAGCATGATAATGAGTTGAAATTGGGTTAATAATGCTACATGATGCTTTCCGTAACCTTGACACATTTGCCCATATCCTTGGCAACCGTTGAGCTCGGTTTCTCTGAACGGAAAAAGCTCTTTTGTTTAACTGGGTGCTTGTATTGTCACAGCTTCATAGGACACAGAGCACAATGAAACGTGGCCCTTGGGTCTCTAATCAATGGGGCAACTGCAGCATAATAACCCACATTTAGATCAATGGGTGGCTGCAGTTACAGTGCAGCAGCTCATGCAGGTCTCTCTGAGTAATTACTCTTCCTGCCCCAGCCAGCCGAATGAAGGACATTTTGAAATGTCAATGAGTGGTGGTGGTAAAGTATTTTTTTTTTTCATTGATTTTCCATAGTCTCATATGAGTGAGGCTGCACTGACACACTTCTGCCATCAGACTGGGATTTTCAATCAGTGTTGCAGAAAGCCTGCCCTTCCACCGGTGAAACAGTTAATTCCCATAATTTTCCATCAGGTTGCACTTGATTTGAGGGGTGAGCTGGCAATGACTATGTAAATGAATTAGGTGCTAATCAGCTTGGATTTGTTCCCATTGTTGTTTACATTGATAATATTTTTTGCTTTTGTTTAAATATTATTTTGGGCTCTTTGCCTTCAATAGCACATACACAAGACAGACAGGGAACATGGGGAGACAGGTTGGTGGATGCAATGCTTTCACTAGTTAATTCTTATTTAACTATGAGACTACATGGCCCTCTACAAAAAAGGACATTAGCATCATTTTAGACGGTTGTTTTCTGCACAATATTTACCTCTGAAATGTACTTCAAATTTGAACTTAATTACATTACTTGAGTAAATGTACTTATTTAAATTCCACCACTGCTTAACACCAGGCAAAAAAGGTTTCAATGTCCTCTCTGGTTTTTAGTGTCAAATCTGCTTTTTTGGCTTTGCTTTATAAAATACTCACTTCTTCCTGTATTGGCACTTAACGTTGCCATCAGCCTTCTGCCATCATAAGCCCTGCCTGAGCCTCCATTATTCTGCTGTTCAAGTGTTTCACTGTGTTTTAAGAAGCATATTTGAGGCTGTTAGTCCTTCCTAATAGTCTTCTTGTGTCTGGGGTTCACTGTTGTACTTGTGTAAGGTGTGATGGAGTATGTCATTACTGTAGCCTCCCTGCGTCGAGCTTAGCGGAGTCCAACCCACATCATGGTGGCAAACGCCCTACCTCAGGCCCCTGGTGGCAGAGAGGAGGACAGGAGGAGCTCTCTGCGCCAAGGAGACCCAGGGGACGCACGCATGCATACACGAGCACACTTGCACACCTTACCAGCCTTTCCATCTCCTGTTTCTTTTTGTTCCCCAGAATATACTGTATCTGCAGCTACTGTAGTTGTGTCTTATCAGTAAAGGACAGGAGCTGCTATCAACAGATAAGGTCATTGTCGAGGTGAAGTTATTACAGATATCTGAGACAGAGAGGAAGCAGGCGAACACTTCCTTTGGGAATTGGCTGACAAATCCAGATTAGATGCTATCTTCATCTACATACTGTATGTAAACCAGTCCTATCCCCTGCAACAAGCAAAGTAAAGGAATTTGGGTCATTTTAATCCTGGAAGCTTTTTGCTTTTTGCAACAAGATTGTTGCTTGAAAAACGACATAAATGTTTAATAAGTTCTCCAAATAGTTGCCGATTTGATTTTCTCTCTGCTTCAGCTACAGCTTGATTATGTTATACTGTTAATAAATTGCTTTTACGTAACGTCTGCATATATGTAGAGTAATGGAGTTTCATTAAAAAGCCTTATTTATGTCTGTTGCATCAGCTCATATAGCAATTTCAAGCCCTAAGGAAAACCTTGAGCAACATACACATCACGATTTTAAACTTTGCTGGCTGTTGCATTTAAAAAATCAAGAGCCTGCACCCCACTGTAAATTGAACTTTGGATAAACCTCCCCAGATGTCTTCATTTTTGCGGAAACACGGCTTGTCCAAAAGAAAGTAAAGTCTGATTATTGTCTTGTTTGAAATGCTTCCATTTTACCTTAACAGGAATATATCATGCTGTTGTGGCCGTTAAATCTAGCTTTTAATGGGGTTCCACAGGGGTCCACTCTTGATGCAGTTTTATCACAAATATCTGCTCTGCTGCTTTCAGATGGCTGCAGGGGTTTAATGAACTGAGGGAGGAAGGTTTTCACACAGTATTACACAGCTGTGAACAACAAATAGCATCATTTAGATAAATGCAGACTGCTTTAAAACATTCTACATTAAACATACATTTTTGATGCCGATTTAAAGACAGGTTGGAAAGTGGCGATAATTTGGCCTTGTTTACCCAATTGACCTCCATTTGAATGAAGATCTTTACCTGTTTGAACGTCTTCTTCCACCTTTGCCTCGCATGCGTTGTAATAGGCACATACAGACTAAACAGATCGGCAAACTGCATTTCAAGCGGTAGGAAAATAACAAATATATGAAAACAGAGCCCACAGTCTTTAGCACTCTAGAAATACAATCTTGTTTGGGAAAAAATACAATACAAAAGGGTTACTCATTTTGCACATTTCCCTGCAGCTCGGGAAATTCAAATAAGCCCCTATTTCTTTTTTCAAACCTAGGCTTACAAAGTGCTTCACAAGAGAACAAAACCCCTAAAAGAACAGGGAGACAGGCAATGACACTATAGATGATTTATATATATATATATATATATATATATATATATATATATATATATATATATATATATATATATATATATATATATATATATATAAAACATTAATTGAACATGTGATACAATACTCATGTAATGTATAAAGGGCTATATACTGCACAACATCATTGCTACTGCTGTCAGAGAGGTGTTACCATGGGATGTAATTATGCACAAGCCCTATGATGCAGGCATTATTTTTTATCTGTCAAGATCTGTTCTGTAACATCCCTAACACTGTATATGAAGGTGGAAGAGACTTGTGTTTTTGACTTGTAAATGGATGAAGTTTTGCCCCCTGGTTACACATTTCACTGGGGTTTGGATATATCCACTATAATGCACGAGATTTAGGTCTGTGACCATCATTGTAACTATTCCATTCCAGAAGGTAATTGAGAAGTAAAACAGCAGAATATACAGGATGTTGGCATAAAGAAAGTGCTGATCAGTAACTCTCTCTGTACAGTCTCATGTAAATGAGTTATAATTTATTCCCAATCTCAGTAAATGGACTGTAGCTGAGAATCAGTCCAATTATTATGACCACATTATAATTAGTAGGGCATAATTTGTATTCACAAAGGAAAGGTTGTCTCATGCTAATTGTTGTACATTTTGCTCACAATTTATCCACTCTATTTCTGTCCACATTCGTACCACGTGTATGATATTATTTTTTAACTACACAATCACTGTCTAAGTTTACCTGGCTCAGCTGATATGCCACATGTAGCCGTTTACTGTAGCCACCTACTGAATACAAGTAAAGTCAAGTGAAGTTAATGTTTAAGTCAGTTGATGATGGAGAAAAACAGGGAGTCAGGTGATGTGGTATAAAGATAGATAGATAGATAGATAGATAGATAGATAGATAGATAGATAGATAGATAGATAGATAGATAGATAGATAGATAGATAGATAGATAGATAGATAGATAGATAGATAGATAGATAGATAGATAGATAGATAGATAGATATATAGATATAGAGATAGTTAGATAGATAGATAGATAGATAGATAGATAGATAGATAGATAGATAGATAGATAGATAGATAGATAGATAGATAGATAGATAGATAGAGAGTTAGATAGATAGATAGATAGATAGATAGATAGATAGATAGATATATAGATATAGAGATAGTTAGATAGATAGATAGATAGATAGATAGATAGATAGATAGATAGATAGATAGATAGATAGATAGATAGATAGATGGATGGATGGATGGATGGATGGATAGATAGATAGATAGATAGATAGATGGATGGATGGATGGATGGATGGATGGATGGATGGATAGATAGATAGACAGACAGACAGAGAGATAGATAGATAGATAGATAGATAGATAGATAGATAGATAGATAGATAGATAGATAGATAGATAGATAGATAGATAGATAGATAGATAGATAGATAGATAGATAGATATATGTACTTAATTGATCCCACATTGGGAAAGTATTGTGTTACAGCAGCAGCAGGTTATCAAGGGATTGCACAGGAGTAAAACAAATACACAGTAAATATACACGTCAACACTAGACAGATATATATCTATATCTATATCTATCATTTTAAAGCATGCTGGACACTTTTTAGTTTTTTGTTTACTGTCGCGTAACCAGTAATCTTCCACCCGCCTTCAGTGACGGGACACATCTCAGCCTGTGCTTTTGGCAGAGGATAAACGGAGAGCTTTGAGAATGTTGTCTCAAAGTGGGGCAAGTGATTCAAAAGGGACATTGACTCATGAATTCTGTCTTCATCTCTCTGGCAGAGGAAAGACACAAACATGACAGGAAATGTATCAAGTTCAACTAGTGGAAAATTGGAATTGGTCTGGAGTTTAGTGTTGCTGACAGATATTGGCAGAGCAAATAATAAAGGCTGTGATTGAGATTGTTCTCTTGAGGGGGAGCCATGAAGGCTGCCAAAGAGCTAAATATTGTGTCTCACTTTTAAAGATGAAAGCTGTTGGTTTTTGAATTTTCTGACATGTAATCCTTAAGATAGATGGACATGGCTTTTGATGGCATTAGTGGCTTTATTTAGTGTTTATTTAGTCTTTTTTAATGTATTCGCTCTTATCACTGGCTTAAAGACAAACTTGGGAAACAGCCAACCAGTATAGCTGAAATCCTGACTGCCCAGGATTAAATGTAGTTTATTCAATTCAGTCAGTAAATCGGTGGAAACCAGTTGGCCTGGCAGCTTATTGAAGTGGACTGTCAACAAAATATGTGTAATGTAGTAAAATGTGGATTAATACAGTCCCTGCCATACATTGCTTCCACAGCTCTCGCTGGCCGTAATGCAGCACTCTCCACATCTCAGGGTTTTTCTATTTTCTTCAGCCTCCATTCACATGAATGATGGCCAAGGTCGCTCATCACCTGCCTGGTTCTTTCTTCTGTATCGAGATGTGGGTCTCTCTCACTCACATCCACATACACACAGACATCGATAAAAATGAAAAGGAGCAGTGTAAAAGTGGAGCAGTGCTGCCCTATTTTACTGGTTCATCTGGCTCCATTATATCATGTATTCTCTGAAAGTCACTCCATGTCCAACAAGCTTTTATTGATGTTCTTTCGACTGTGCAGTAGATGCTAAGGGATTAGGTAAAGTGGAGTAAAACTGTTAATCCCACATTAAAGTCATAATCCGAAACATTTCAGTTCTGGTTGACTTTGTGACACCTGTGGTTACTGGTCGAGACAGCAAGTGTGGTCTAATGCTACAGGTCCGAGAAATTTTGGGGCAGCGAACACTTGTTGAGCATCTTCTTTGTCATACAACATAAGAACACCCTGTATCTGTTTACTCATTTAGTCTTTATGAAGACGTCAGCCAATAATTGGCCTTGTTCCATAAAGCTATGAGCAACCATGATCTGATTTCATCCTTTACACAGCAAAAGTAGTTTTGCATGCAACGTATGCAATGTAGGGCATGGTGGAATTGGTTACCTCACTAAGGAGTTGCCTGCAGCTCTTCATCATCTTCTATTACGCCCTGCAATATTTAAAACTGATATGCTGACTGTTGACTAGTTTTGCAGATGAATTTATGATCAATGTGCACCGTTGGAGTTTCCTGTGAGTGCTGCAGAATAAAAACTACTCTGTGTTTCACTGGTTGAATAATTTTATTGTGAACTAGCAGCAGTAGGAGATGTTCAGTTTGTGTGGTAACTTTAATATAGCTCTAATAAGGCTGTGGGAGAGTGAACAGTTGGCTGTGAGGCGGATATCATGACATAACATTTTAAACAGTAATGCTGAATTGCATGGCCCATCATTTCCTGTGACTCCATCATGCATAGGTAAGCAACGTTTGAACATTGAATGGCTATCGCTTAACACAATGCGTACCAAAAATATTACCACAAATACAGTTGGATTGTTTTGAACTTTAAAGGATTTTAATTTTAAAGGGTCAGTTAATGCAAATGACAAAAATCTCAAAACTTAGACAACTTAAACCAAAACTATCTGCATGGCTAGATATCGTGCGTGAATTATGTTTTGGTTTTTTTTGTTTTATGATGACTGTAAAATGTCTTCAACACATTTAATTTATTCACATTCTCTTCTATTTTTTGGGTTGTAAACCGTAGCTATAACTCATTGAATCCTGCACCTTGGTGATAGAAGAGCTCTTTCTAATCATACTATACAGTGTGCTGACTGGTGAATGCACTCTATAATTAGCCGTTGATGGCTGCAGCCGGTGGTGTCAAACCATGCAAATATGTCCGCGAGCACATAACTATTCTAATTGGCATCGCCGCTCTCTCCAGTGTTCCCTGTGAGAAGCTGCAATCCTCACTGCTACTGAGCTACTGACAAGAGGGGAAGGTGAGGGAAGCAAAGACAGTAAGGTTGGGGGAGACAAAATAGAGTATAATCACATGACCCCTGCATTCTCTACCGCAGTGACAGCTCGCCCAGCAGGTGGGAAATCAGACAGCTACAGCGTAAACGGCATCGAGGCACTGCAGCACTTCCAGTACACATCCAGCACAAAGTGTGTACACATGTCAACGTTTTCAAAATGAACATGCTGCTATACAGAAAACATACATTAAAGAAGTAAAAGGACATTATTATAACAGACCTATAATTAGAAATGCATGGCATTGTTATTTATTCTTACTCTTATAACCTCAAAAGAAACTGCCTCAGATGACAAATTTTGCTGCTGTTTTCTTCTTGATTCATTCTCTCACTGGAGGAAAATTGCTTTTTAATAGAGTTTAAAGAAACTACTTTGTGGATTGTTTTTAGTTTGATATTTAGATTGTCCAAATTGCATGCCATTTAAAAGTAATATCTTAGTTTGACAGTGATAACTTGGTGTATTTGTCACAAACACAGGCAGTAAAGGCGCAGGTAGAGGCTGATGATCTTCACAGTGAATGTCTCATTTGATCAGGATTCTATAGGCATGTTTCAAAGTGGATTGGTTTAAAAATGTTAAAATGACATGCATTTAAATGTGAATTAAAGCTGCATTAAATAGCATGAAATCAGAAAACAGTCTTAAGAGCTCTTACTTTAGCTAATTAGGCTCTTGTAGCTAACATGTTAGCACAAACTCATTTACTGCAACACATTCAGCAGAAACATATGGGCATGCCAATGGAGCCAATTTTCTTGCCACCTGTCAAATGTAAGGTCATGATTTAATCCCTTGTCTCTTGAGAAAAACAGTTTACCTCCACTTTGTGCTGGGCAGATAGTTTGTGTGAGCTGCCCACGGTTTAATAGGGGTTGGTGAGAGCCATAAACCATATGTGCAGGCAAATCAAAACCAAAAGCTGACAAAACTTTTGAAAGTTACAGAGCTGCAGGGATCAGCAGCACTAGCACATTACAGGAAGTCATTTCACTCGGTATTAATAACAAAATACTGCTTAATGGAGCTTAAGTATTAGCCAAAACTGAGACCATAAGATGACTGTTACATACAGTATTTAAAGGTTATTGGTACGGTCATTTATCAAGGCCAGTCACCTGTCCAGCTGCTGACCGCTCTTTCTCCTCTCTTTTGGAAACAACCTCCACCGCTAATAGGAAGAAGTTTTATTTAGCAAAATGATTTATTCCCTCTTCAGTTTTCCGACTCCTCAATATTGTGACTATTACTTTTTTCAGATACAGTAAACCTTTTTATTGAAATAATTGTTTCAATTTATCTGTCAGGGATCAAAACAAGTACTAAATGCCTGAATGTAATACCCTTTCAATGAAGCGGAAATGGAGAACAAGAGAGAAATCAGCTTTCTACTCTGAGTGAGAGATGCATGCAGAGACATGCATGAGGTTTTCTTCTCCCTTTCCTGCTAGTGTGAGTTGATGGGAGGAGAAAACCCTGACAAATTATGCTTTAACATCCTCACAGAGGCCCATTGGAGCTCGCAGGCATCGTTAAGCCCTCCTCATTGGAGGAAAAGGTGGCGCTGAATGACGCTGAGGATGTTTGCCTTGCTAATGCCAAAGCCTGTTTGTGTCCGTCTGGAGTCGGGCGGTTAATCCAGCCTACATCCAAGGTCCAGATATCAATACCGTGTTAGGGGGCCATGGGCCGAGACTGGCTGTCATGCTTGAGGAGAGCAGCCTCTGCTCTAGACTCACTGCTTCTCATAAAGTGGAGAGGGAGGGCGTGAGGGAGCGGACATGCACACGCTCTGTTGGCTTTACTATTCAGCTGTATTGGATCAGTGTTACTGCCAGACCAGGACAAAAAGAAAAACGTGTTTGTGTCTGTGCGTTATCATAACTGAGCATTCTCTTCTGACTTGTTGTTTGCAGGATTTATGAGCGGGTGATAGACCCTCCTCAGATGGAGCTCACCCCAGGCAGTGGAGTGTGGCTCGGCCAGCACGGCCACAAGCATGGCCTGTTCAAGGTAAGACTCCACAGACGATACACACACACACAAACACACACACATACATTGTCTTCACGCACCTGAACGTGCTTCACATTCATGATTGCCTTGTATAATTGGCCAGATTTGCTGTATGCTGTGTGGGGGAAGAAAGCCAAGTGGAAGATAGAAGAAAGAAACACTGAGGGCTCTCAGAGGAGCCACAAAAAGCTCAGTGTATATTTTGAAACACTTATTCCCATGTCCATTACAATGTTGTCGATTTTTAATCACTGCTCATTTTCTCCGGCTCCTGCGTGCACAGCGGGTAAGGGATGTGCGCCACCAAAACATGCACATATTCTCCCATTCCCACCTCTCCGGCCCACCCGCAATGCAATCGATGGAGCTTTTTTATTTTTTCTATGTAATATTGATTAGCGTTGTGTAAATCATTTCTCCTTCCCATGCTTTGACACTATCGCTGCTGCACATCAGCCCATTGTTCCTCCTCCCTCTACCTCCTCCTTCCTCCTCCCCTCTTGCATCAAGGCTTCAAAGAGCTCCTTCTTCTGGAGGAAATCTCTGGTCGTGAAAGACGCAGCTCCTTCATCCAGTTCCCTACCCGTAGTCTGCTCAGTGCTTGGAGTCTTTCTTAACTCCATGTGCAGGTAGCGCTCAAAAGTGTTTGTCAGCAGCAGAGACAGATGGTGTGGAAGTGTGCGTGCTTGTATGAAGTGACAGAGGGTATGAGAGGATTTTCCCCTTCAGGTTTACATTGGGATGAGTTGGCATATCGGCTGACAGGTGCACTTGTAAAACCTTGGATCAACGGCCTGTTGCACATTGTATCAAAGGGACCATTTAGGGCTACACTGTTTTTTTAAACAGTAAGTTAAGTATCTCTCTCTGCTCATGCATATTTATGATCCAACATATCTCATAATTCCAGAGATAGAAACTTTTTGTTTATTCTATATGTGCACGTCTACCCAGATCTGAAAACATTACATTAGTAGGCTACTAGTTGATGGTTTTGGTTCCAATCAGGTTCCATTGTCTGGCTAAAATTACCCTACTAGCTAACAACATCTTAGCTTGTGGCTGCGGTCTCTCTCTGCATTAGGCTTTGGTCACTATAACAAAATTGATGTTCGATAACATACTGGTTGGCCACGATACTGGTCCTCACCTGTCCACGATTACAAAACGATATTTAATTATGCAACATTTTTCATCTCTTTCTCTTTTTCTCTTGCTTTCTCTATGCTTCACCCAGTGTTTCCCAAACATAAACTTTATCTTCCAGGCTATATTTGGCATCCTATTTTTGCATTTGTTTTTTTGTATCCGTCTGAGAGAACAACACCATCTGTGATCAATTAAATATTTGAGCTGCATGGGCTGCACAGCTTGGAAGAGATTTCCACTGTAACGTGATGGGTACTGCGTCACCTCTTGTTGGACTGACAGGCATTTAGAGAGCCAACGCAGCAAGTGTAAAATGACATGATGCAATGTTATTTCATTGTAAAAGTGATGGATTCCTTCAGCCCCTCATTCCTTTCTGGATATTGCAACAGATTCTTTTTGTGTGATCATTTTGTAAGTTTTTGTAGTTTTTTTCTTTTGTTTTGTGCCTATTTTGTAGTCATGTTATATTTGTTTGACTCTTTAAATTATATTTTGTGGTTGAAACTTTGGGCCCCTTGGCCTGTTCCCAGTAAGGCCTGTTCAGTAAACCATCTATGACCATTAGGAAAGATAACTAATTAACACCGTGTATCTCATTTGTTGATTCTGTACACAAACAGAAATGTAAAAACAACAAGTTGTGGCTTAACAGGGAGTTAAGTGCTTTAACTATTTCTTGGCAAACAGTTGCCAGGCATATTGTGCAGAGGCACAGAGACACATAATCACACAGAAACAGAGAAATAGATATGGACAGAGACCAAACACATTGGCCAACTTAACATGGCTACTTATTTGCTATTCCCTTCACACTTTCTCACCTGCTCCCGTCTGTAAACCGCTAAAGACGAGGGGATGAATAGAGCCTACTTACGTCTCTTTAAGTCAAAAGCAGAGAAGGGTGAAGAGCTTGTTGGGAAACGGGAGAAAAGTGGCAAGAGGCAAAAGAAGTCATGCTGCAGATGGAGATATGAGGTGAAATAAAGCTGCAGCTGTAATCTATCCCATTCAGGACTCGGGAGTAGGATAATGATAAGACAAGCTAACTAGACCTTTTAAATAAACTATATTGAGCCCACGCAGTTGCTGAGACGCTCCTCGTCCCCATGCCTCCTCCTGGGAGCCTCTCCATCTGAAGGAGCAATTGTAATACATTTTATCGAGAATCCATTGTACCAAGGATGCTGACTCCTCAGGGACACTGCAGGCTCGTTTGGAACCGGTGCTTTTGTGAAACGCTCTGTGTTTCATGCACCACAGGACGATAATGAATCTACTATGCGCAATGATGGAACTCGTGAACATGTTACATAAGGCAGCGAGAGCCGAACCTGGATATGAAAGATTCAGAACTCAGATCTCTCACTCCGACTCTCCCCGTGTCTGTCTTGTGTCTCCTCTGTTTCCTGGATGTGTACATTTGTTTGTTTATGCTTTCGTTCACATGTTTGTTCTTTTTATTTCAACTTCTTTATAAGACACATGTTAGTGTTCGCCGACAGTAGAGCGTGCGGCCGCTGGGACAAAGCTTCCGTTAGCAGTAAACATTTAGCTCACCTGTCGCCAGAAGTACCACGGCTCTGTGGCTCTGGTCACTGGAGACTTTCTGTTGCCGTTACACAGACACTGATCCGCTCAGCGGCTCCGTCCCCCGTAGATGCTACACACTCTCCGCAGAGGATGGAACAAAAACACGAGTTGTTCCCGGTCATTCCCTCGTCTCTGCCACCCCAGACCCAATAAACCTTCAAAGCTTACATTACACAGACTGTACAGCCCCTGGTGCCACAGTAAACACCCAGATGGCGAATCAATCACAGCCCACCTCCAAACAAAATGGTGTGTTTTTCAAGTGAAATTCAGCAATGATGTAACATCTCAACTTGTTGTGTGTGGTGCATTGGAGCCCCTGGAGCTTGTCAAGTTTTTCTTTGGCACTGTAGTTTGACAATCTATCACCAACTCAGAGTTTGAAATACGTTGGACACAGGTTGAGCCAAATCATTGCTGTCCATCAAACCAACGTGCGTTGCGTGGAAATAGTTGGGTCCGTGTCAAATGCAGCATGAATATGTAAATAAGTTAATTATTTTGGGAAGATGATCATCCTCATCATCCTTATCATCTCTCTGTCTCTCTCTCTAGTCATGCATTCTGTCTCTCCACTCTCACACAGGTTTTTAATGAGTGTTGTTCTGGTTTAGTCCTTGGAGAGGAACCCCAGGTGGAGGTTAAGTCTTCGGACCAGGCTAGACCAAGGAAAGGTCATGTTGTGCATGATCAAATTGAGAAAATAGAATCACAGAATGTAGCTTTACCCCGGATAATAAACCTTTGTCAGTGTTGCCTGGAGGCAAAGTGCTCGGCAAATATGCCTGGCCCTGGCCTATTATTGCTATAATAAACACGCTAACTGTGAATTATGACTGTACAAGCGAGCAGACAAGCAAAAGTGAAGGTAATTTTATCAGCAAACGGTGAGTGAACTTGTGATCATTTAGGGACATAAAGAAACAAAATGATGCATAAAAAAGCACACACACACACACACACACATACACACACACACACACACACACAAACACATTTTTGTAAGGACCAGCATTGTCTGTATTTATTCCCTTTCCCCACCATTAGTCGTAACCAAACCTTAAAGCAATCCTAATTTTAATCTTTAAGAATAATTATCCATCTTTTTTATCAGTATGAGACATCTGTTTCTCATTCAAAAAACATATAAACTTACCAGGTTTTTTTCTCCGCATTTAGTTAAGACGACAGTGCCATCTGTAAGTATTTGGACAGTGATTCATTTGCACTTGCTTTGTATCTAAACTCCAGTTCATTGGCTTTTAAATGAAACGGTTATGTTAAAGTGCTGAATTTCAGCTTTACTTTTAATGTGTTCACATCCACTTCAGATAAACAGTGTAAGATATGTAGCCCCTATTTATACATATTCCCTCAATGGGAAGCTATGCAAATGTTTGGGGGAAACACTCAATCACTTTGACAGACAAAAAACAGTTTGGCCATAAAAATAAAAATAAAACCTTGTCGCCTTGTCTGTATGTTCATCCCTAGATCATCCTAAAATAACGTGGTGTGGGGGCGGTGTATACAAAACGGCTATCAGGCAGTCAACGCAATGTGAACACCCTTAAAGACTCAAAGCTGCAATAATTCACGAGCGACTCATGAGAAAAAAAAAACTGGCCTCTTATCTGCTAGCTTATTGAGCTAGTCACTAGGTGTGTCTGTCAATTGGTGCAGGCAGTTAACGTACTTGGGATTTACAGGTATGCTGGAAACAGCTGCTTTCTGATGAAATTGGTGACACTGATCATACAGCAAAAATCACAAACTATGAGTTAATAAAAGAAGCTTTAAAAAATCTCTGTACAGCTGAGTTCATCACTTTTAGTGACCTCTTTCATATTAAATGTAGTCTTTTGTTTCCTTGTTTTTATAAAAATATTGATTTGTGCAGCTTTAAAGCTGAAAGTCAGCAATTTTACCCCATTTATTTTAAATCCAATGCTCTATTGTACAGAGAAAAAACAATATAAAAGCTTTCATTGTTCTAATCTTTGCTGTATATGCAGTTGTGTAATTGGACTGGTCTTACCATGGGAGCATAGACATCATTCCTGAATAGTGCTACGGAAACATATCTTCCATAGACTTTAGCAGAGGCATGAAACTAATATGTGCATGTTTCTGAGTGTGTGAGTGTGTGAGTGTGTGAGTGAGAGATTTTATGACTTCAGTTCAAATTACTTACTGATCATTGACAGTGATGTGTGGTCAGGGCCCCTATATTACACCACTGGGACAGACATCTGTGATCTACACCCTTATTTTCATTCTGAGTGACACAGACAATCTCTTCTTCACCATCCACTGCTCACACAGCCTGTGTGTGTGTGTGTGTGTTTGTGAGTGTGTGTGTGTGTGTGTGTGTGTGTGTGTGTGTGTGTGTGTGTGTGTGTTTGTGAGAGTGTGTTTGCTCTCCATCTGTGCTGCAAGCCTGTTCGCCTCAAGGCTCCCTCTCCCTGTGTCTCTGTTTGAAATGGAGGCAGGTGTTGCTTGCATCCAGGCCAACCAAATGCACTGTAAATGGATTTCAAGCGAGAGACGAGTGGATGCCAACTGTTTTTGAGGTGGTAAATTATAATATCCTTCCAGCATTTTTTCAGTAGCCACTACGAAGAAATGGTGAAATGATATTACCCCTGCAGTGTGTGTGTGTGTGTGTGTGTGTGTGTGTGTGTGTGTGTGCATGTGCGAGCGCGTGCGCTCCTGTGTTTTACAAGTTAGCTTTTCCATTAGAGAGAGAGCCTTTTTCCGAGATTGTTCTCTGTGGTCAATATGAAGCCGTCTATTTACCAGCCCTTGCACCTATGGAGCCTGTCATTCAGAGTGATTGACAGCCAGCCTGTTAAAGGAGATAACTCTATTGGTTATAGGCCATTTACTTCTGCCTATGTGTGAGGTACATTTGCTCAGTTAGGAATGGATAGTGTACACATAGTACAGCAATAGGCTTTTTTAAAACATTTGCTGTTGTGGTTTTTCAACATTTAGAAAGAAACACGCACTTTCAAACCTACCATACAATTCATTGCTCTTTTGCTATTGCTTATCCTTTGCTGTTAATCAGCTTATTGACAGTTTTTGAAGAATTCAAGATTTATGTTTTTATTTTTTTATTTTTGTGTAGTGTTTGTGTTTGTATAGTACTGTGTGTAGTTTAAGGCAGATCTGGGTCCAGATGCATATTGAACACTTGACAGATTTACACTGTGTGCTTTTTAGTTTCTTCTAGCACCACCAGCTGGTCAAAGATTTCACTTATACTGTGAAATAGCCAAGCGACAACCTCCGGTTGTGAAAATGAAAGCCAATGCAATTCTCTGTAATAACCAGTAGGGGGCGACTTCTCTGGTTGCAAAAAGAAGTCCGTTGTATAGAAATCTATGAAAAAATTACCCTATTTCTAACTCAGTAAACATTTTCCTAAAGAGTGTATGGTCTCAATTGTTAGTTTCAAGTCTTCTTCAACACAGCATAGTGTTCATTCTGTTAATTATGGTCCCATTTAGAGTAACAAGGACGATAAAGCAGTGTATGCTTTAAGGCCAGGCTACCTAACGATGTTGTCCGGTTTGGGCGTTGTCTGTGTTTTCATCTTTGAACTTTAAACCTCCAATGCAACAAGACACCTAAACATGTCTTGTTCAGCATTCAGTTGTAGCTCCACCCTCTTGTGTCACTTTTGGATCCAAAAACCAAGATGGTGACGACCAAAATGCAAAACCGTTGTCCATAAACTAATAGGCGACGACGTGGTGACTACGTCCGCTTCTTATATACAGTCTCTGGGAATATCTCAAAATCTATTAGATATTTTGTACTGTACCAACCTTCAATAATCTTTGAATTTGTTTGCTGATGAATATTATACCTGCTAAACATCAGTATGCTCGCATTCATCCTTACAGAGCGGCTATGACTGTAAACTCTTTTGCTTGTTTTGTCATTTTTCTTTTGGCCATTACATTCAAAGAGATGTCCTATGATCTTACCGATGAATGACTCTCATTGACTCTTTCTGTCTTTTCCCCGCACCCCTCCCTCTGTGTTGCCAGGGAATCATCCAGGATGTGAAGTTGATTTTCGCTCCCAACGGCTACATCACACAGTGTCCTAACCTTAACCGCAGTGAGTATCACAATGACAGTCGTACATAGTGTTCTGAACATATTCTAAGAGTAAAAGTAGAAATGCATAAAAGAAATACACTTCCCATTACCGTGTGCCTTTTTATAAAATTGGACTGTAATGAGCTATATGTCAACTGGTGCTGACCTCTCCAGGCTGATCACAGACAAAGCCTCCCACCATTGTATCATCGTCCTCCACTTCAGTAATCTTCATTTTGCTGTAATTCAGATTCAGTAAAGCCTCCTCTCTCCCCGCCTTGTTTCTCCATCTGTTTGCTGTCAAACAGATGGAGAAACAAGGCCATCGCTGTGCCACTGTCTCTGTTACTGATCAATAAGGCATGTAATCACACCTTGTCGCTTTTTATTGATACTAACACCAGACACAAGCCTAAGACAAAGAGTCAACAGATGTGTGAGGCTTCCCTTTTTGTTTGCCGCTGTGTTTATTTCCTATCTAAATACTTCCCTCTTGCTCTTCCTCTCCTTTTCTTTTCTGTTTTGGTGCTTTCCTTTTCCTCCGTTGAGCTTGTCCGACCTGCAGCGATTTCCTGAGCCTGGTGCAAGGCATCATGGACCTTCAGGAGCTCCTGGCTAAAATGACCCTGAAGGTAAGAACAAGGAACAAGGTCGCACACAGAAAAACACTACCAGCTCACCAGACTGTATAACAACTCTGGATAATTCATAATGTGCTGTAAAGCTAGATTAATAGTGGACTTCACAGATACAAGAAAAAAACACTGAATATGCAAAATGTCGTCAGTGTCAAATAAAAAGATCCAGTTAAAAGATCCACTAATATCTTTCCCAGTTGTAGCTGACATGCAAATAAATAAATAAATGAAAATGAATAAACATCTTCCTTCTCCACTGCAGCCGGAGACAGCTGAATCCTTTGACTTATTTTCTGCCTTCATTGAAGTGCATTGTTCCTCTAAAGTCAGTATATTATTCTTGTTTCATTTCAACAAGACTGTGCCTAAAAAAAGATAGAAGTTATTGTTGGGAAACAAAAACAAAATGAACATGCACCTTAATCTGTCTTTCAAAATTAAAATGTTCTGTTAGTTATTATTGTGAGCGTCGATTGAAGTGCTTTTAAAAGACCCACAATGTGCATGCTAACGTGAACAGCAAACACAATAAATGAGTTGGTCGCAGAAGTTCCCATATTATCTTTTTTCATGGCTTTGTTTTTTACAGTTTGAGATTGCTCAGGATTCGTTTGATGAAACAATGGAACAGTTTTCACTTTTATTATATAGTTGCAGAAGGAAATGTGAACGCAAGCATCGCAGCTCTTTGGAAATGTAAAGAAGCCTACTTGAGTATCGAGTAAAAGTGCTGACAATAATGAAGAGTGGAGCTTGACTTTCTAAATATTGACAAAACAACCTCAACTCATCGTCCACTTACTTACTTGTTCTGGAGCTTTTGACCGTATTACACAGTCCTCATCAGCAGATTGAGTTTCTCAGTTGCCATTGAACTGAAACCTTGAGTTATAGAAGAGAAGAGTTTTGCTGCTGAGGGAAAACCTTAAGCTCAAGTTTGGGGATTTATGTGCTTTCATATCGGTTGAAGAAAGACAGGATAAAGGAATGAGGGAAGGATGAGAGATTATACTTTGTATGACCTTATCTGGTTTTATTTGAAGCAGCAATAGTTCTAACCTTTCTTCAGTTTGAAGGTCATTCCCTGTTAGGTGTTTTAAAAGTCTAGAAAGTGTGTTGAGTGACTGTTTGAGGATGCTGAGGTGCTCCACACAATGATTTAGGACGTATTTTATGTCCATATCTGTGAAACCTTTGAAAAGCATTAAAAACTTGTTTTTTTGGTCTTAAATGTAATATGTCATTTTCAAGGTTTCTATTTAACTTGCCACACTCGCTTTATGAAAGTGTTATTATTGTTGCTGCCGCTGTCACAAAGGTAACCAGATCTCTACGTTTCCCTCAGAGATACCAACATGGGACACACTGCATTTGTTTCCAAACAAACTGTGCAACAGAGGCTTTGATCAATCTACTTGTTCATGTATCGTTAGCAACATATACCACCAACAGCCTGGCTAACGTTAATATCCAAAGCAAGAAACATCCATAAGAATCCCAAAGAACACACCCGGTAGTATTATTAAGTGGGCAGGTTTTACTTTACTGATGTAGTTTAGTATAAAGAATGTTTTTGTTATCACTCTCCCTCCCTTCTTTGCCTCCTCGGTCAATTGGTCTTTTTTGCCGGGTAGAGTTTCCACAATTACTCCAGTTGTTCTGCTCTCTAAGCTAATTTGTTGAGTTGCCTCTTAGAGATATGCTCTCTGGTACGCAGTTATACAGTGTACAGGTCTAGGGCTTTTATTGTGAAAGGGGGATCCCGACCTGGAGGCAGACTAAACCTGCATAATGAAAACGAGGAATGAATCTAAACAAAGATAAATTACATTGCGAAATCAACATTTACTTGAAAACACTTTACTATTAATTGCCTTTTTATACATCCCATTTTTAAGTACATGTAGCTGCTTTTATTTAGTAATTTATTAAATTTTTGGGCTTTTCATGCCTTTATGATAGAACAGTGCAGATTGTGAAAGGGGGAGAGAGAGAGGGAATGACGTACAGCAACAGGTCAGACTCAAACCAGTGGCCGCTGTGGGCAAGGACTAAGCCTTTGTATATAGGACGCCTGTGCTACCAGTTGAGCTACCAGGACACCCTTTGATTGATTGTTTTAATATAGTTTTTTAATTTAATGCCTGAGCTAAACTAATATCCTCTATGAATATGTTAGTTTATGTGTTAGTGTGATTAATCGAGAGGCAGTATGTCTTTCATATGTTGTCTTTATTAAACCCACTAACTCTAATCTTGAATCATTGGCTGCTGTTCTATGTTTAATTAAAGTACAATTACAATTAATACATTTCATTTATCAAAAATGGCAACATATGTAAATAGTCATAATACTGACCTTCACTCATTGTTACTAAGCAGCTACGTCCTTATTGTAGTATATGCAGGAGTGGGAATACAATAAATAACTGCTCTATATATCTTTAAAAAAATTATTTATATCATAATGTTTATTTTCCTGCCCTGGTGCTACTGTGATTTTAATGAATGTCAGATGGTAGAGGTCAGGCTTTTTATTTGGCAGTGCAAACCCCACACACACACACACACACACACACACACACACACACACACACACACACACACACACACACACACACACACACACACACACATATGAGGGACAGATACATTCAGAGTTCAGAAAGATGTCAGTAAATGGAGACTGAACTGGGACAACGGGAGGCTAACAGGTGGTAGCCATAGGGAAGAGCTTGAACCATTTCTGTGACTAAATATCTGCATATATACATGTGAGTGAGTGTGATCACAATTGTGTGTGTATATGATTGAGTGCGTGCTTCTATGTGCCGTCTGAGTGGGAGTGAATGAAGCAAGGACATCTCAGTGGGCGGGCGAGCAATACAATCATTTTGGGTGTGAAGAAGGGGGAAATGAAAAACATTACCCTACCGCTGTGTCAACGCATCCTTCTTCACAGGAGCACACCTCAACTTATTACCACCTGACCTCATTGCTCATACCAGTCACAGCAGGGAGGATGCAGTCATCTTCAGCATTAAATGCATCTCTGCCTCTCTGCTGTGGAGAGAATTGTTGCATTAGGGGAATACATGCTTGGTCCTGAGTGTGTGATCTCAAGGCGAGGTGAGATGAATCCGCTGTGTGTCGATTAGCATGGCAGCATTTACATGTTTTATACCACTGTGTTTGTGAGAGGAAGCATAATTATGTTTTTATGACAAAAGACGAAGTAGTGTGACTCAATACCACACATCAAATATTCAAGGATCAAAGATTTCTGCCTATAATTGAGGTGACAATGGAGAAATATTGATATTGAGTATTTTTTTGTGAAAATCAACAGCATCGTCTCCTTCCAGAGTCAGTGTCCCTGTTAATCTGGATTATCCGCAGACCTCCCTGTCAACAGGTTTTTTTTGACCGAAGTCCCATTAAAATAGCTGACAGGCAGAGACACATGCTGAATCTCAAAACTGAAGACACAATGTAAACGTAACCATCACCCACCACTTACAACATGACCTTCAATACTTTGACATTATATTTACATATATTTATTTAGTAAATGCTACACACCACATGTGCAATTATCCAGTGCATAAAGTGAAAGGTGTATTTAGTGTATATATGAATATAGCTTATGTCATTTATATTTATCACATTTTTCTTTTGCTTCTTTGACTCTTGAGCTGCTGTAAATTGGATTTTCCTGTTGAGGGATCAACAACGTTCCCATATTATCTTATCTTATCTTTATCTTAAAATCCAAACTGTCTTCATGGCTAGATACTGCTAGAGGGCCGGTATATCTTCACTGTCCAGAGAAAATCATCTTCAGATGATTTTTTTGTTTTCAAATAATCTCCTTTATGCTACTATATATTCTGGGCCCTGTGAAAACAACTCTCTCAGGGAACCAACAATCTGCCTGCCATGTTCAAGCTCCCTGTTCATCTCCTGAATTTCTGACTTTCTTATTTCACTTGTGTCTCTCTGCCTCATGTGTCTACAGGAGGGGATACATGCCTATTAGCCTCTGACTCCTTTGTGCGATATCACCAAGCCATTTGATGCTCACGTTGTACGGGAAAGGTATTCCTCCGTGGAGCCTCAAGGCAGCCTCCTAGCCTTTGAAATTGCATTTCAAACATTTTGTTTGGGGCTTTGACAGGACACATCTTTACCGCTCACAGCTCACACAGCTCCCCATCAGCCAGCCGGGACTCCTCTAAATGAAGTAAAAAGCCTCAGTGACCTACAACGTTTTTTGTTTTTTTTACTTAGAAGTCTATCATTTCACAGCGAGACCTTTCTTTTTGACACTGTGGGCTGGGCAGGTCTCAGAGGGGCGGAGGGGGCGGAGGCAGAGGGGCAGAGCAGCCTTCAGTGTCTTAAGTGGACCTTCAATTTCTGAGTTGACCTACGCTGCTCAGAACAATTGAATTCCCTCACCTTTCCAACTTTCAAACCGGACTCTGATTGTTTATGTGCGGGTCAGATAGTACTTGTTTTTTATAGATGTAGGAATTTAAATGTGACTTGCGAGCTTTGATGGATGCAGTGGGCTATTTTACACAGATAGAGAAACCTTTGGAAAACAAGTGCGTAGATTTGAGATGCATACACACTGAACCTTCAACAGGGAAAACAATTATAAAGACAATTATATTTATTATTAGTTTACATAATGCTGCATGTGGTTACTGTGAGTGATATTATGGAAACAAACAATCACAATGGGTGACAGTTTTTGCTCACAGCGTCCAAGAATTATCTGTTCGATCAACAAGAATTTTAACAATTTATCTCCTTTGCTAAAATATCATTATGAATCTGCCCTGCACCAGTTGGAGATTACACTTGGAGCCACAGGTCTGATGAATTAATCCAACCATGTCTCCTAGAAGTTACATTTACCGTACAGTATATGGAAAATACATTTTAAGAGGATCACCTGAATTAAAAAAAATGTAAAGAAATAAAAAACGTATTTCGTATTTGGAAAGTTGCAAAATGTTCATTGTAGGCATCATTTCAAAATGTTGTTTGACACCATATTTCATAAATTATTTCTATAATATCTGCTCTTACAATACACTATCCATTTGTAGCAACTAGACAAGACACTATTTTTTAATGGTTATGTTTAGGTTAAAGTTATGGAAAGATCTTGTGGTGGTCTTGGTTTGATATTAAATATGGTCAATAGCGACCTGACACGAGACAAGACACTCTTACTCTATTAACATTTAACTGAAACCCAGATCTTCCCTTAACCTAAAACCAAGAGCTGTTGTTGCCTAAACCACACGCAACACTCAGGTGCATTATGTGAAGTCATGCACTCCCCCCACAACTTGCGCGTTACAGAACTTTCTTCACTGGAATAAACATTGCTGTGAACATCCAGCCAGCAATAATGTTTCTTATAAAATATGCTTGGCAAAACAAACAGTAGTTTATAAACATACATTCTGATAGACAGGGTTCTTAAATCCTTATTTAAAGTGAATCCTGCTTGAAAACAAACTTCCCTCTGCGGCCCTTCCTCTGCAACACTTTTTTCAAGTCAAAATTGCATCGCTTTTGTCGACCGTGGAGAGTGTTGAGCATGAAATAAACCAAAGAAGAAGGGCTGATCAGTGTCTGGGAACAAAAGAGGAGTGAGGCTGGATCTGGGCTGTCAGTCCTGTCTGTCACTTCTCAGCAGATCATAGCCTGAGGTCTGGAGCATGAGCCGAATGATGATCACTTATTATTCTATGTGCCCTTCTAATGAGTGGCTCCCAGCAGAGCAGCTCTCTGTGAAAACCGACCAGGGCATGCCAGAGTGCTAGGGGGCTGTGTGTGTGTGTGTGCGTGAGTGTGTGTGTGTGTGTGTGTGTGTGTGTGTGTGTGTGTGTGCGTGTGTGTGTTTAACCTGCTTGAACTCTCATACTATTGATTTGGTTTTGTGACTCTGGTGATTCTTTGCTCTTCCTCAGTTGAACTACGCAGAGTCCAGGCTGACCCAATTGGAGGGCTGTCACTGCGAGAGGACCTGCAGCGCCAACGGTTTGGTCTACCGGGATAAGGAGCTGTGGGTGGAGCCAGAGAACTGCAGGAACTGCGCATGTAAGGTGAGTGTCACCCTCACGCTCACAAAGAATGAGGCACCGGGTTTCACCTATTGCACCAGAAGACCTCTCCATCATATCCAAGTCATGTATTTATACATCCCATGATGACAAATCACGCATTTGCCTCAAGGGGTTTTACAATTTGGACAGCATATGACAGCCTCTGTCTTTAGACCCCTTGATTCTCATAAGGAAGAAAACAAACAAAAAAAGCCTTTAACAGGGAAAGTATGGAAGAAAGCTCAGGAAGAGCGAGAGAGGAGGATCTCTCTCCCAGATAGATGTTGGGCATGCATGCCCTCATTGTGACAATAGGCAGAACATAAGTTGTAGTCAAGGGAAAGTGTGTATGCCAAAAAGGCAAATTACACAATGTATAACAAGATAACCTCTGCATCACAGATTGATGATACATGACGGCGTAAGAGGATCTGAGGGTAGATTTTTTTTCTTCAATGGCAAGTGGCTACAACTCTGAATTCCTCCACTCTCAACACTTACCTTCCTTAACGTGTCTTCCCATCAGACCTCCTTCTTTCCAATCCCCTGCTGCCTCCCACCGCCCCCTAACAAGCGCCCCTAATAAGCCTTGCTGCTTGCACTCATACATAGGAGCCACACTTTGAAATGTGTTGAATCATGCCATCTGGGGCCCCGGGGAATTAGACTTGCTGCATCATTGCACATCAAGCACAGGGTGGAGTTTAGTCTGTCTGATTTCCTCCCGTGGACATGCCATTAACTGATAACCGCGGCGTCCTGGAGAAACCATTTCTGATGACTCATGAAATGAAGAGGCGCTCGCAGAGAGATATCAGCCTCAAAAATGAAGGCAGTCCTTCAGGGCCTGAATAACCACCTGCTATCAGCAGGACGCTCGGTTTCAGTATCTGCCATCTAGCGCTCGATGATGAATCTGCTATCTGATTGTAGGACATTATAATTTGTTTTCTATGGATTTTTTCTCGTTATTTATTTATGTATGTATTTATTAGATTGCACATATGATAGTTTACAGTTTCAGATTGCATTCCTTAAGGTGAATAGTTTTGTGTTGGTTTGCGTGGTAAGAGCATTAGCCATTGCAGGGTTGAGCTGTACTGTAAGCTGCATTGGATGAAAGCACACATGACACTGTATGTGTTATGTATATTAACTGTTGTTGGGCAGGGTTAAAGATGTTTTTTTTTCCAGATAAAGTAAAATTCTGTTAATGCTTGTGCAAAAGTAAATTGAGAAACGGAGTAGGAGACATGTTCAGTGTGGATTGTTGGCAATGCTACAGGTCATATGTTCACAGTGAGCATTGGATCTTTGCTTCTGATGTTTGCATGTTTTGGGTTAAAACAAAAATCCTTTTCTTACAGAATGGTGTAGTGGAGTGTCGCAGAATTTTCTGTCCTCCAGCAAACTGCTCAGAGGATTCGTTGCCTGTACACGTTGATGGGACTTGCTGCAAAAAATGCAGACGTAAGTATCAGCAGGCAGCACACATTTTGAACAAGCAGAAAGTAGAAAGAAATCCCCTCGCCTCTTGTACAGAAATACCTTTCACACCACACAAACAGATTCTGGTCAAATCTATTTGACCAACAACTGCACATTTGTTTTTCTGCTAAGCAGTAAAAAAAACATGATAATGAGGATTTAAATTGGTAAAGAAAATGTAAATAACCTTCCGGTTGCTCTATCCACACTATGGCCTTATCACTATTTAAATCAAATGATTTGGCTCATATTTATTCTGTAAAACCCACACAGAGCTAAGAATGAGGTCATCTCTCCACAGCTGCTCTTATGAAAATAATTTATTCTCGATAAACATTTGGGTTTTATCATTAGACTTTAATCAAGCTGCCTTTTTGTTAATCAGAATCCAAAATCCTACATCGTCTTGGCAGTTTAAGAGAAGGGGAGATTGACCTCACATTAAGGTTTGTTGATATCTATTGTAATAGCAGGAGAGATGCTGCATGGCTGTCAGTCAATCGAAGGACATTAATACAAGATACTGACAATTAAATGTTTAACAAAATGAATATTGACTGAAATACATTGGAGGAAATGAACACATACAGCTAAAAGTACAGGTTCTAAGCTTAATTTTGATGTAAAGGTTGCGAAAGAGTTTGAAAGTAATCCAGCTGGTCAGCCATCAGCTCGGTGCCTGCTGTGCACTGACTCGCTGGAGGCGACTACAGAATATAGTGGCCACATTTTAATAATGTATAGGAAATGTAACGATTAGTTTGTGAAATCAAAGTCTCAATTTGAAAACGGAATGGGCATTTATGTGTAACTGATGCACAGACGAAGAAAATAGCTGTTTCCATCGCATTATTTGTGCCCAAATAAAATATTTGGATTTGGGTACATCTCTACAAACAACCGTGCGTTATTTCCAGAATTTATATCTGGGAAGTTTTGCAGCAGCCACTTCCTGTTCTTTGCTCGTGAGGGACTCATTATTCTCACATCCAAAACGTTTCCACTTTTTAAGGATTGTGCCTACTTATCGTTGTTTTTCCTCTTACCTGTTGGTACCTTCCTCCATAACCTGCTTCCTATCCGATCTGCTTCACCAGCTCCCCAGCTGTTGTCAACTGGATCCTCCGTCTATTTCCCAGCAATACCACTGCTAAGCTAGCCTCTGCTAGTTAGCTCCCTGTTGTTGGCAGTCCACTAACCCGGATACCACGGATTGGTTAGGCCTTGTTGCCTGGAGCCACGGCCTCCCCAGCTGGCTGTCAGCTAGCCCCCCTCATGTCAGTGATCGGCTAGCAACCAACGTTAGCAGCTAACACTAGCTGCTGACCCGTCAGCCTCCACCCTCACTGCCTCCTCTGCTTCATCCCTTCCTGCTTTTCAGTTTCTTCAAACATCTAACACAAATTCATCAGTCAGCCCTGATCCCCTGCCATGCTGTGGACCGTCCTGTTGTGCTTGACACTTCTCCACCACCAGGCAACTAGTCCGTGGCTAATGGCTAACAACGCCTGGCTTTCATTCTCCCCGGTTGGCATGACGCTGAAATACTCCATCTCGCAGTCTACTCTAACTCAACAACTTCATCCCCCTATCGTGCACATCAGTCATTAAACATTAATCATTACTCGGACTCCTATGTTGATTCATGTTACATCCACAGAAGCTCCTGTCAAAAGTTTGTGTTCTCGCTGTCTGACCACTCCATCCCGTCCATCTGGTCCAGCGCTCGCCCTGTCACACCTCGACTATGTCATTACAACAAACAGCCTGCCTACAAACAGTTGCCAGAGCAAACCAGCCCACCCACAAACAAACACTTCTCAAATGTGCACTTTTTTTTTACAACACCAAACAAAGGCAGTGACTGGCTTTCTCACCATCCTCATCCTACTCCACCTCAGTGCAGCCTTTGACATCATTAACCATTCCATTCTCCTCTCACGCCTTCAACACACCACAGGAATAACTGGCACCACCATCTCTTGGTTCACGTCATATCTCTCTGATAGACATCGACATCGAGACATCTCCATAAACCACTGCAAATCCTTCACCGCCCCAGTAACTCACGATACCCCCCAGGGACATGCCCTCATCACTTCCAGACTCGACTCCTGCAACAACATCCTCTATGGCTCACCCAACAAAATCCCAAATAAACTTCAGTATGTCTAAAACTCCGCTGCCCGCCTACTCACCTCCACCCGCCACCGAGACCACACCACTCTGGTCCTCCACAACCTCCACTGGCTCCCGGTCAAACACAGGATTGACTTCAAAACACTACTCACCACCTACAAAGCCCTAAACAGCCTGGACCCTGTACCTCTCAGAACTCCTCCCCTTTCTCAGTTGATGCACCCTCTGGAATGCCCTCCCAAACCACATCAGACAGTCGAACATCCTCCCATTGTTCAAGCCAGCCCTTAAAATCTACCTCTTCAAGATTTATTTCCCCTGCTGAACTCCTTCCCCCCCTTCTCATGACTCGGCTAGTTTTAACTGCTCTCTGTTCTGGTTTTGTCTTTTGTTCTGTTTTGTCTTTTGTTTGCATCTTGAGTGTACACATTTGTATATATGTCTGTTTTTATGCTTGTACAGAATGTTTCTAAATTGTAAAGCGTCTTTGTGTATCTAAAAAAGCCCTATATAAATTAAATTAGTTATTATTAGTATTATTATTATTATATGGAGGTACTATTTCTAGTATAAAGCACACAGGGGTCTGGTAGCTTTTCACAGACCCACGTACAACTCTGTATCTCTTGCTACACTGCGAAAAATACAGAATCCCTGAAGGATAGTTAGGCTTTGAGTAATTCCAGCCCTTCTCTGCCTCCATCCCCCCCGCTTGCTCATTCTTCCTCCTCTTCCTCCCCTGTGAACATCAGAGCTCTGGCACAGGCGAACAATGGAGCAGCGGTCCAGAGCTGCGACTGAGCGCTCCACAGTCCTGCACCCTGGAGAGGAAAAGAGCAGGACTTCATATCATATGCTTCATTTTCTATTTCTGCTTTATAGCCAGAGGAATATGCAGAAGGGTCTCCTCTGTTGTATTCTTAATGCACTGTTACAGTTCCTCTTTGCTTATGCACACCAGCCAAGAACAACTTTGTTTCTGACAGAATTTAAATCTGCACAACTTCCGGCCGTAAACTTTTCTTTCCATCGGCAATATCAAAAGCATTTTGTGGTATTGTTCAGCTTCCACAGGAGATGATATTGTCTGCGTAATTTCTATTCCTGGTATTTCGTAATTACTGTACTTACCTTAATTGTGTTATTAACGCAGTTATTTTTCTACTTTTGTTCCTGCAGTGAAATGTACCTACATGGGCCAGACCTTTTCTGAAGGCCAGCGCTTTTTGTCCAGGAGCTGCAGGGAATGCAAGGTAACCATTGTACTTACATTTGAAAAGTTCTTACTCTATCATTTAGCCTCTACTCTGCACTCAGATATACCATGCCGCACTCTTCTTACAGCGTGAATGTGTGCGAACTGTGTGTGGTGGACTGCTCGCTGTGTTATTCAATTAGCCAGCAGGCCATATTAGTTTTCACTTCCTCCCCCAATCTGTTCAATCTGCCTTTCTTTTTTTCTCTAATGGTGAGATAGCCAGGTAATTAGAGTAACTTATTAACACAGCAACACAAAGGCTTTATTTTATTAGAAGCTTCATCACTTCATGGATTATAATTGAAAACCTTATTCGAGTTCACCATAGAACAGAGGTGAGCTTTCTTCACTGAGAAGCCGTTTATCTTTAAATGCACCATTTTAAGGAGAACATTTGTGTTTTGTGCAACTAATTGCTAACAAAGAGCCATACAGAGGGTTCGTTATTAGCCCTTAGGCAACTCAAAACATCATTATATTGTTTGTAAGCTTTGTTTCAAGCAATTACAGCATTCGTTTACGATCAAGTGACACATTTGTAGAGACATTCTTTTTAGCAGGGACCTAGAAAGCTTTATTTTGAGGCTTTCAGGGGTCTCTTGTGTCTTGGGTCTACTAGAGCCCTTAAATCTCTGTAAGAAGCTGCATATTTCGGCATGTTTGTTGAAGTATTTTCGTGTCGCTTCTGCATGTCACACCGCCTTTCTGCCCACTCACCTTCACAGCAGGAGAGGTGGGATGTGGGAAAAGCACAAATGAATAATATATGCATTGACATATGGAGAGAATATGCAAGATGAATGAGATTGGTGGTTAGTGGTTTGCCCAGCACAAGCTTCATACAGTAACCTGTACGAGTGCTAGTCATTCATTTCTAATTTTGTGATTGTGATTCCCGTGCCGGTATATGGCGGCAATTACCCTCCTCTTTTCTTTGCAAACTTGTGGGCCTGTAAAGCCCTTTGACATTACAAGATGACATGCTGCGATTTGAGGCTCGCTACAATATCGGTAAGAGACGACAAACAGTGAGAAAATGTTGCTAATAGTTTAGCGCTTCTGCAAACCACTAAGTCTTTGGCTACAGGACTTAGAGGAAGGCTATTGGAGAGATTGAGAGAAAATGATGTTACTGTTATAGTTTAGCCTTCTTGCTGCAGCAGCCATGAGACTTGGCTACAGTAGCAGAACGCTAAAGTTTAGCCAATATTGTCACACTCTCTTTTTGATAAGATTCCTTTTTCCTTTTTTGAGTTGCTTTGCGGTGTAGGCAGTTGTTGCCAACAACTAATGTTACTGTTGAATCAGGCTTACACTGTTTTAAAGGACGTGCATGTGCATCTGTATTTGGAGAACAGCTGATAGGAACACTCTCTCTCTGAAATGAGATTGGCCAACGTCTCCTGTCACAGGCTAGATGTATTAAAGCCTGAAAGCAGAGGCACAAGAAGGTGCAGAAGAGTAGTCTCCTCTCAGACCACTTGAGTTACAATATGCTGAAAAGTCATGATGGAATTTTTGCCCAATGATGCCAAAAACCTACTGCCTACCCCAGCTTTAATGGGACTGAGAAAAGGCTCACAGTGCAAAGCGACTGTACTATTAAAAGATGACATGAGGAAGCAGTTCATATAATTCCTAGAATAGCACGACATTGAAGGAAGTTGTGAAGGAGAAGTCTTAGAGATTTGAGTCGATACTTCTAACCTTGAGAGGTATCCCGGGAACCACCGGAGCGCTGACGGACCAGCCAGGCTGCTGCTGCTGCTGTGTGTCTGCTATTTGTTTTAAAAGCCTGGGGGAAGATGACACAGAGTTCGATCTTTGTTTCTCTTCTTTGTTGGCGCATATCTGCACCTGCTATCTGTATTCATGCCCTCTTTGTGAGCATGAATGTACAGCCTTTAAATTCCAACCTCTCTGTTGTCATTGCAGCCTCATTCATTCGGGATTATCTTAAAATCTCCTGTTTTTTACAATCTCAAAACATCTTTTTAACTGTCGACGTGGTTTAATTCAAAAGCAGTCATACTCCCTTTGTGTGATGTTCAAATTATAAGGTTCACACTATCACAATGCAGTTCTACACACACAGGCCTTTATGTGAGGTCAGATAAATGAAAATATTTATTAAACATAAAAAGAATAAAGGCTTTGTTTTTGTTGGTTTGACATTAAACATTTATGACAGAGACAGACCATTTCTTGACTTTGTAGATATAATTGTCAGTATGTCGAACATTAACCCTCTGGAGTCCGGGGCTAATTTGGCCGTTTTTGCATACCTTTGATTCTGCCTTACTAAACCCCATTAAGAAATGTTTAGCATGTCAATGTTTGGTATCTTTTTTTTCAGCACAACCTCACCTATATAACCTGATAGTTCTTTTTTTCATTTTGACGTACTATATGAACATATTGGACCCAAAACCACACAAAAAACGTAAAAACTGATTTAGAAAATGATATTATTTTTACTGTGGGTGACACAAACATGCATAACGAAACATTTTTAAAGCTGGAAATATATACATGGGATGTCACTATGATAATGTGAAAGTTTGATTGAGGTAGCATGAACCTAAATACACATTTTAAGAAGAAATAGCATGTGTATCCATAGGCGTTTCCCCTTATATACACAAAAGGCCTATTTCTCTCAAATATTGTTCACAAATGTATTGAAATCTGTGTTAGTGAGCACTTCTCCTTCCATCCATCCACCTCACAGGTGTGGCACATCAAGATGCTGATTAGACGGCATGATTATTGCATCATATATATCCTTATCCTTAGGCTGTCACGAGAAAAGGCCACTCTAACATGTGCAGTTGTATCTTGTATTCGGACCAATACTAAATCTATCTAACTATCCTCTCAATTCTCAATTGTTTCTGTCACTTTCCTTCAATCTCCCTTCGTGTCTTTACTTCTCTTTCCGTCTCTTTCCGTCTATTTCCGCCTATTTCCGTATTGCCTCGTTTCGCTTCGTTTTGCTTCGCATCGCTCCGTTTACTGGATTACCCCACCCCTCCCTGGTAAATGCTACCTGTTAAGCAGGATCTACAGTCTCCAGCATTATTTTCCGCTTCGTAAAATGAGAAAATACGGCGAAGATTTAAAATACTTAACGGCCGCCACATTGCATTACTCATACTTTTGAGCGTGCGGAAAAAAATATTTTGGATCAACTTTATATCATCATATCTCCGTTTTTACTGGGTCGATTTACATGAATCAAAGACTGGCAAAGAGTTTCAAGCCTGTAGTTTCGACAGAAGTCGGCAATGTTGGCCGGACTGTTGATTTTATGGAGCGCCGGTTTGAACAGGTCATGTGATCTGATCACGCCGGCGTGACGGTCGACTCCTAAGGGTAAAGGCCCTGTCACACATATCCGTATGACAGGTAACATATGCCGGCGCATACGGAAATTTGTCAGAGTCCAAATATGTCCAACTTTTCATCGGATCGGATCGGAAAAGTGAACATATACAGATACCCATGTCTAACCTATTGATAGAGTATCACTTACTTATACAAAATGTATCAGACGAATACCCAACAAATGCATAACTTATACAAAAATATGGCGTATACAAAATATCGGCAACACGCTGGTGTACGTTGATTATAAGGTAAGGCATAAGTAGTACCGTAATTTTCGGACTATAAGACGCACCTGAATATAAGCCGCAGAAGCTAAATTGACTGATTTGTACATATATAAGCCGCACTGGACTATAAGCCGCAGGTTTTTTAATATTTAATTACCATATGTAAGGGTTCGTGCACAGAGGGGATTCATTAATCCTCATCTTCGTCTTCTTCCTGCGTACTAAAACCACCAAAGTCCTCATCTTCAGTGTCGGAAACGAACAGGCTCAGGGTGGCTTCGTCAGCCACTCTCCTCTCTCTTTCGATGTCGCTCTCATAACCAACAAACTCCTCTTCGTCACTGTCGGAATCGAACAGCCTCTGAAAGGCCTCAGCTGTGGCGGCGTCCTCCTCTTCATCACGCAGCATTCCAGCCTTTTGGAACCCGTTGGTGATCGTGGATGTTTTAACACTCCTCCACGCTGTCAGGAACCACTTGCAAACTTGAGCGAAAGTTGCTTTTCGCATGCGACCAGTTTTGGTGAATGATTTATCGCCACTAGTCATCCACGCCTCCCACTGAACAAACTGTCTCGCTCTCGTAATGTCCGTCTGTCTCTCGTAACCTTTACATTTAAGATTATTCTTTTAAAAATGTTTTTACAATAGGTTTTAGTTTGTATGTTTGAATTGAATTTGAACTGGGAGATTACAGATATCACCTATCATTCTGTTGGAGTAGTTGACTACAGAAACACTGATTGTTCAGTGGTGTGCAGAGCAGACAGCGGCTTGTAGAGAACATACAAACCCCACAACAGAGTTTAATGCTGGTCTGTCATCAAGTTTTAATGTAAATTAGCAAAAACCAAAATCACATGCTGCCACTTGCCATTTTAAAAGAAGATGAGAAGTTATCTGAATGTTTTGTACACTTGTCTGTGCTAATGATAATTAAAGTCACATATATATATATATATATATATGTTTCGTGCAATTGGAAAGAATGTCACCAACATTTTAGCCAACATGATGACGGAGTAAACAGCAGGGTTTACCATACCATTAAAAGGTTTGGGCAATGAGAGACTATGTTCTTTAATTGTTTGGGTTGTGTGGTTTAATTTCATTTATGTTTTATTGATTTAGGATATGTTTTTATATATTTTTTAACATTCCAATTCCAATATCTGAATATTCTTAAGAATGAAATGCCCATTGCTCTTTGGATGGGTTTGTTTACATTATTATGCTATTATATTAACATTATATCAGTGGCATAAAATGTTCTTAAAATTATATTAATATTGTTTATCGCAATTATTTCTGGTAGTTATCGTGACAGGCTTATCCGTATGACATTCATGAATAAATAGTTAGAAAAATGACCATGATTAACCTGTAACATTCTCAGCATCACAAGGTCATCCTACTTAGAGTAAATCAAGTTAGACTTTTAATATACCGCTTATTGTGGATTTCCATACTTCAATCAACAACCAATATGACCGTGCCAAAATCTACTGATCTGAGAGCTGTCTGGTTGTGTTTTGGCAGGTAAACTTGGTCAATGTGCGGGAAAAATATCACCCAATTAATTTTTTTGCATTTCAAATGTGTAATGTGTAATTGTTCTGGTGAAGATCTCTTTAAATGCACAGATACTGAAATTGTAATGTTTTGTCTACGTCCTGTCTTTCCAGAATGGCCTGATGGTGAAAGTCACAGAAACGTGTCCAGAGCTTAACTGCACAGTCGGTGAACAGATCTTACCAGATGGCAGATGCTGCAATGTTTGCAGAGGTATGTCTTCCTTCGTAGTGCACTATCCTCAGTTGCATGAATCATTCTTTCTTTGGACCTGAATTCACCATTCCCCTGCCGCTGCGAGCAGTAAACATAGCCAGGCTGCCGGTTGCTGATTCAGGCTGTGCCTCTGCAATAACTCTGTTTCTCTTCTTATCCGCCGGGTACGAGTTCTTCTTGGCTGGTATACCTATCAGAGCAGATTGGTCTGTCTGCTATAGAGCACCTGCTAAGCCAATTTGCCTGAACCCCGCTGCTTTGGCAGGGAGGTACTACAGGGTAAATAGCCACCGGTAATTCAGTAAATACATTGAATAAACAAAGGAGGAGGCTGTCAGTTATAGAGCAATAATGAAAGAAACCCACGACAGCATCTGAGCGAAGGAAATTGGGCTCTCATTTAGATAAGTTAAGCAGTTGAAAGGAAAGGAAAGAAAGAAACGGGGAAGATGGAAGGTAAAGAGTATAAAGGCAAATGAAAGGAAAGGAAAATAAAGTTAAAGATAAGGAAATGAGAAGGATGAGGAGAGAGGGCAGGAGAGAAAAGACAAGGAGAAGAGAGTAGAGGGAGATAAGAATAGAGATGGAAGAGGACTTAGACTTGTTGAAAAGAGAGGAAAGGACAAAGGATAAAGTCAATTTAAGAAGCAATTTGTTGTATTTTAAAAATGTACTGAAATCAGTAGAAAGGCAGAACCGAGTTCACTTTATTATATGTTTATTTATCTCGAGTAATATCGTTATTGTGATATTCAACAAAGTTATCGCAAATTTTCCTGACATCGTTTAGTGCAGGGTTAAAGTCTCAATCCACCACCGATCAAGGTTTTAATCCCAGAAGCCGAAACAAATGCTCCAAAAAATACCATTGTTCACAGGTGGGAAGCCAGTGAGGGATCCTGATCTTCATCTACTGTCTCCTGCACTGTTGATTTGCATTGAAGGATGGACCTCTGTGTTCATCTTGGATTGACACCTTATGAGTGCACAGAGTCACTGAAAGAAATATAAAATCAAATATCCACAGAAATCTCTCAAACACCTGCTCCAACATAATCTACTTCTCTACTGTTGATCCATCGGTTCAATAAGTTCCTGACACTCAGGCTGTAGTTTCTCCGCAAGAGAGCTAAACACTTCCCTCTCACACTTAGACAGCCAAAAGAAAATTGTTATAGACTATTTTGCTGTGTACTCTTATTTTGAAACTTCTGTGTTGGAGGTGCAGCATCCTTTAAGGGCTGGCCCTGTATGTTTAGTCATCAAAGGCTTTTCTTTCACCTGTTTTGTACACCATTATGATGAAGGTCCTGAGTTGAAATATGTTTCACTGACTGAAGTGGAGATTCTTCCAGTAAGTCAGATAGCGTTGCAGTTATTTTTCCACATTTGGTTATTTTGCTACCTGAGCCTCTATTTGAGTGTTGAAGTAACATATTACATTGTTTCAACAAGCACAACATACCAGAAGAACACTCTGTCCTGTGCTGCTATGTAGTGTTCACTCTATTGGCGCGATTAATGACATCATCTGAGATCTTCCTATATGAGCAGAATATTTTGTGTGTGTTTTTTTTTTATATTGTTTGTGCGTGTACATGCTGTCGTAAAATCCACAACTTTTATTATGGCATCAAAAAAAGAGTGTCAGTCATAAACTTTATACATTAGGATTCCTGTCGTCCACGATATTGTTGGCACCGGGAACAGGGTTGCTTATTTGTTTGCTTTTATCTCTGTGTACAGTTCAAAGTAAATCGAACCCTCCTTTGTCCCTCTCTTTCAGGTTATGACTTCTGCGCAGGAGGGACTCATTTGTGGAGAAAACTCTGAATGTAAAAACCGGAATACTAAAGCAGAGTGCGAGTGCAGGAGCGGTTATGCCTCCATCCACGGGGATTCCACTTACTGTGAAGGTAGGACCGCTCATGCTGAGCTAGGGCTCATCTGACCGACTCATAATATCTATTAGTTCAGGATGTTAAAAACAGTATGGCTGGCAGTGTGTCAGCGTTAAATTCATCGCTCTCTTTTAGGAGCAGGTTTATGCTGGCTGTGGGCCACAGACTGAGATATGTATTGAGCGGATATTAACACACTGAGTGTTGTTCAGCTGTGAACAAAGGATGCCATTGAGTTTTAAATAGATTTTGCATTTAATACCGGTTTGAAAAAGACAATGTAGACACCTGTCAAAGTTCCAATGCAGCTGTGTGCTTTGTGATGTTGTAATCAGGCAGAATCTAGCTCTTGTTCCAATGAAGGCTGAATGCACTTATTTTAAGTTGCTTTGGAAAACTAATTGTATTGTTTTATATATTGTTATAGGCCGATGCTGAAGTATTTACTTTCAAGAACTGTGTTGTTGGAAAACAAAACCCAGAAGACAAACAATAAGCAAACATGGACATAATGTCATTTCTTACATTAAGAATGTTGCTGTTTGGCATCCTCTTCAATTGTATGTATTGGAGCATTTTAAATCTGTTTTTCAACACAGTCCATGCCTGCAACCACATACCATGTAAAGATAATATAATAATAATAATAATAATAATAATAATAATAATAATAATAATAATAATAATAATAAGCTTTATTTGTATAGCACCTTTCATATAAGAATTGCAGCCCAAAGTGCTTCACAGCAAAAACATAACAATTAATACAAGATTAGACAGAACAAGAGCATTTACAGTACAATAATCACAGTGTAGATGTAAATGAGACTGAAGTACCATTCTAGCAGATAAAATAGCAGAATTAAAATTGTATAATAATAGCTGAATTAAAATAGCAGATAAACGCGTTATGGTTTCCCCAATTGTTAGAGTTATGTTAAACTTTTAGACTTCTCTGGTCGATACTTTACTTCCCTTTGTCCCCGTTGTACAAAGTAAGTTAAAACACAATCGTCACTGTGAGTCCCAGATTTCGTTTATGGTAAAATCCAGATAAAACCGTTATTAAACACGCTGGTTTAACCTTTTCAGTCTAAGGCTAGTCTTCTCTGCTGTGACTAGTATGTTTCTGTCAGATATCCCTTAGGCTAAAGGAGTTCAATATTTGACTACTCGTCTTCTCTGCTGTGACTCGTATGAAATACCTCTGTCAAATATCTCTTAGGTCAAAGGACTTCAATATTTAACTACTCCTCTGCTCTGCTGTGAGAAGTATGAAATATCTCTGTCAAATGTCCACCCTTGTTTCCCCTTCTCCTTTCCTTACTTTAAATGATGATAAAACCATTTCTTCACTTGATTTTTCCATCAACGCCAAGCAGGTCCATCAAGAAGCAAACAACAAAAAACCCACAAATTAAGCTAAAACGCGTTATGGTAAAATATATCTATATATATATATATATATATATATATATATATATATATATATATAGATATATATATAAAGTAAAAAGATATGTTTTTAGCTTACTTTTGAAGATATTGAGCGAGCTTGCCTCCCTAATGTCTGCAGGTAAAGTGTTCCATAGCTTTGGTGCATAATTGCTAAAGGCTGCATGCCCAATTTTCTTTTGGATGTTTCTGGGAACATTTAATAAACCAGTGCTTACACTTGACTGATGTGGTCTCTCCTCTTAGTCAGCAGCCTCACTGCAGCGTTTTGGATGAGCTGAAGTCTCTTCGTTGGTTTTTTTGGAAGGCCGGTAAAGAGTGCATTACAGTAATCGAGTCGGCTTGAGATAAAAGCATGGATTAGTTTTTCAGCATCCTTTTGATTTATAAATTGTCTGATTTTAGCTATATTTCTAAGGTGGAAGAATTATGTTTTTGTCACCTTGTTTATGTGGGATTTAAAGCTTAGATCTGAGTCTATGATAACACTAAGACTTGTAACTTCAGGTTTAATCAAAGGAGTACGTTTCCCCATGTTATTCAGCATCATCTCTCTTTTTGTTACAGGACTAGTAGGATTTCAGTTTAGTTCTTATTTAATTTTAAGAAATGATTGCTCATCCATTTATTTATTGCTGACAGACAGGTGGTGATGGAGTTAATAGCTGTAGTATCATTTGGTTCAGCAGAGATGTAGAGTTGCGTGTCATCCGCGTAGCTATGGAAGCACACATTGTGTTCTCTAATGATGTCCCCCAGTGGTAGCATGTATAGGGAGAACAGTAATGGACCGAGGCAGCTCCCTTGTGGAACTCCAAAGTGGGCATCATGCTTCTCTGACACATGATCGCCTGACAAAATACTTTTTCCCTTTGATATATGTTCTGAACCAGTGTGATACATAGTCAGAAAGACCAACCAGTTTTTGTAGACGATTAATTAGGATGTCATGGTCGATCGTGTCAAATGCTGCGCTCAGGTCTAGCAGGATAAGAATTGAGACCTTGTTTGTATCAGAGTTTAGTCTGAGGTCACTAATTATTTTAGTCAGAGCAGTTTCGGTACTGTGGCATGCTCTGAAGCCTGATTGAAATTCCTCCAGGATGTTGTTTTCTTTAAGAAAGGAGTTTATTTGGACCAAGACTATTTTTTCTTAGGATTCTTTAGCAAGGGTTTTATAACGGCTGTTTTGAAGACGTCTGGGAAGATGCCCGTTAGAAGAGACGTGTTTATAATATATAGGACGTGACTTGAAATGCTGTTGAATATCCGCTTAAGGAATGCTGTAGGTATCGGGTCAACACAAGAGGTGGAGGAGTTACATTCCATCACAGTTTTATGAAGCTCAGTTAATGTGATGCAGGTGAATGTTCCCATGGTTACATCACAATGTTTGCAGATGTTCTCTGTGTCTGCATCATAAGTGATGCTGGCTCTGATTGAAGTTATTTTATTATTGAGGAACAATGTGAGTTCTTCACACTTTGATGCAGAGGACTGCCTTGAGATATCATTATTCCCAGCATGAATAATAACCTTGTTCACATATTTGTGGACAGACAGCATTTCTGGAAGTTTTTCTGTTATGTCACAGATCATTTCATCAGGGAAGCAGTATGTTTTGGTATCTTTCTTACCGTTAATGTTAATGCCTGATACAGTAGAGTCGCCGATAATTAGCGTTGCTGGCTCAGTGATCCGTGGTCCTCTGTTCGGCGCACATCCTCGATCCAGTGTTTGCTCAGTGATCCGCTGATCGTCCTCCGTCATCTTCTGCGGTCCTCTGCGTCTCGTTCTGCCCGAACGGCGCGGGACTGACAGGCGAGCTGGATCCTCCAGCGGCGATCCAGGTTTTCCAGCTGTAGAGACATCAGTGGCGGCGGTGCATTCATTGCCGTGTTCACTGCTACAATCCACGGTTGCGCAGTGGGGGTTGCCGGTATGATGGCAGCGGGGGCCAGTCTCTTTCTGTCAAGTCGGGTTCTTCTAGTTTGTTAGGGGTGGCTTTAAGTCCTGCTCCACACTTATTCCAGATGTGACTGTTCTCCAGGGCAAGCTGTAGCTTAACCTTTGGGGTCCATTGTATTGTTGTATCCTTCTCTTCTAGATTAAATATCTTTGCCTGAAGTACTGCAATCTTCTGTAGATGTCCACGGCAGTCCGTGCAGGGGGGCATATCCGTGAAAATTAAATTAATATTAGCAGAAAGATGCAAGCAGAGGTAAGTAGGGTGCAAGAGCTAGTAGAAAAGCGTGCGCACAGTAAGAAAGCAGGAGTACAGAGAATAAGATCCATTTAATGTCTACGGTGTTAAATTACCTTGAAGCAACTTTAAAGTCTGCAAGTTGACTTTTGTAGCATCCATCCATCCAATTAATGTGTCTGCAAGTTTGTAAAATCATGGCGAGCTTCTCTAGAAATTGGCACTTGACAGGATTAATATTCAGTGCGCTGGCACAGACATGACTCATTTAGGCTCTGTTTTTGCTCATGCTAAATGTTTGGTTCCATTTAAATGTCTCTTTTGCTGCAAGTGAATTATTATGCATTTGGAAAATGAAACCAAGTCTGTATGGTGTACGTGTTTTGCACAAATGCACAAACTGCATACTTCCATACTGCATAACTTTCTTAAATCTAAAACTAGATTACCTATTGTTTCCGTCTGCTTAACATTTCTTAACTTTAATGCATATGATCAGAGTTTTGAGACATCATTTTAGAAATTTTAAGGGGATCCCAGCCTCTTTGGAAAAAGTCACTGTCAGTTTGCTTCCAGTTTGCTGAGTGTTGGACTTGGCTAAGTAAAAGCCCCAGTTGGTCGGTGCTGGAGGCCCAGAGTACTTGTGATGGAGCTAATGGCCTTATTTGATTAAGAGGCTTGGGAGAGGCAGTCGGCAGATTGAAGGATTTGCTCAATGCTCGGTGCAGTTGTCTTTGGGTCGGAGCCACGGCAGACTGAATTCACTGAACGAGGGCCACAAGCCCTCCAGACTGTCTGCCTCTGTTTGATCCGTATGGTAAAGAGGTTTACCCAGAGCTCCACTTCCAATCCACGACATTCCCGCACCATATGAGCGAGGGCTGGGAAACACTGATTGTTAGATCAACTATGTAAATCAGGGAGCCACGGCTATGGCGGCTTATATCCGTGTTATAGGGTTGCTCCCTAAAGGCAGCTCACATTTCTATTGTGACTGGATTAGCTGGAATCCTGCTGTACAGTATGGTGATATTTGACATGGCTTCACTTTCACCTCCTCCAACTTAAATTGGCTTAGGATAACATGTGTTACACAGCAGACTTGGTTAATCGCTTTTTTTTCTGATATTTTATTTGAGATATAAACAAAGCCCAGCAGTTGGATGGGGTGCCACTGATATCCTAATAGATGTTTTACAGAACAAATAAATGTATCCTCTTGTATTATATAAACTGGAGAGATTGTGTCTGGCTGTGGCTATAAGCTGTCATTAAATGTGACCATTATATCCTCATAAATGTTTTAATGTGCAGCTGAAAGATTGACGATGGGATTATTTACTTGTAATCAGAGGGCTGTTTGAGGAGGGACCAGGGGATCTAAACAGAGCCCAGTTTGAGCCTTTTGTCTTGCACTCAGTTGTCAAACTTTATGGTGCCATAATTATAATTTCTAATTATATTCAGTTTGGGTATTGTCCTCCAGTGTGTCAAAACTTCAGATAAGAGCAGAATGAAGCACCCAACCTGTTGTGAAAGATTATGTTGATCTGTTTCATCCCATGAAACCACATGTAAGACTTTTGTCAGTGTTTATTTAACTTGACAAATCACAAATGTCTTCGCCTTGGATTAATGTGTAATTCCTCACACTCTAGGAAAGGTTTGCTCGGTTTTCTCTTACACTACATGTTTTAGCATACCTTAGTTGATTCCAGCAGCATGTGTACGATGTATGTGTTTTCCAATTGACTGATTTATGACACTGAGAAGAAGGGGTGTGATGTTTGATGAAAAAAACTTTTCTCGGGTGCTAAAAGTCAATGAAGCAGCATTATACTTCCATCTGTCTGCTGCAGCATGCATGACGCATGCCATATTCCTACACCCAGCAAGAGAACGTTGTGAAAGTGTTAATATTTATAGCCATCTGCCTAATCTCAGAATGCAGAAATGTGCCTGCATATGCAGAATATGCACACATGTAGAAACACAAACATAGGCACACACTAATGATGGTTTGTGCCTCACTAGCCCGCCCACCAAGGTCTGTGTATTTATTTCCTCCATTAAATATGCATATGGTTTGACATCTTCCTCGATGGTTTTAAGAGATAAGTCCAGTTAGAGGCAGTTGCTCCTTCTCTCTCTATCATGGGAAATATTTGTTTAATCCTGGAGGAAGCTTAGGAGAAGGCAGTGGTTGCTATTGATCGGTCTTGTCAACACGGAGCAACTAAAAGGCTTCAACAAGGCTTACTGCTGGCCTGCTGTCTTTGCTTCAGCAAAAGCATGGGCACAGGAAGCGCAATGGGCCTAATGGACTGCATGAAATGACTGTGTGCATTGAAGGCCATCAATCCCTCCCTGTTCTTCCACAGTTACCTGAAGGACCTTTAGCTTTTTCCATCACCTTGTCCTCTGGATAAGGACATTTTAATACCTATACACATCCATTCGCTATACTGCTCCTTTAGAGGGTCCCAGCTGACATACGTAGCAAGAGCACACCATGGACAGGTTGCCAGTTGATCACAGGGCGGACACGTACCCTTTTCCAACAAATTCAGTGTGCATAGCAGGGTAGTTACTACTTCTTTATATCTGTCACTTATTCAGTTTCTCTTTCAAACTCAAACCATCGTCGGTGACTGTTGAACCATTTGAAAGACTAACACAGACAGTTTTAATGATTTTTTTGACTTGTTTCCGTTGAGTTTGAATGTGTTTCACGAGGATCAGCGCGGTAACGTAAAATGACTGTTTTCTCTCAATGGAGTCTGGTGGCTCTCATAAGAGAATATTAGTTGTATGCTTTGTACATTAATCAATTCTAAGAATTATCCTAATCCCTGTTGATTTAATTTATTATACATTTACTTAAATGCCACATAGCATTGCGCCGGAAAAGGGGTGATAATTAGCGCCTCCACTCAGGTGTCACTGACGATTGGAGATGGAGCCGATGAATCCCTGTGACTACTGCAGTCATTTGTCGCGTGAATGAATTCTCATTGTAACCTTTGTAACCTTAAGACAAAAGCCAGATGTTAGTGGGCGTAGGTGGGTTTGTTGTAAAGTGGGTAAAGGGGCTAGAGATAAGCTCCCGTTCACACCAACAGAAGGATGGACAGAATCAGGATTGTCAGTAGCTTGGGATCAAATAAGTTGTCTGTACAATCAGATCAATCCTGTGAGACAGGAATACAGTGAACACTGAGACCTCGGCACTAATTAGCATGGATAAAAAGCAGGAACTTCATCTCGCTTTCCAGCTCAATGTGTAACACCACCTGATGCTGATCCAGCATACTGTTACTTCTCACGTTCGTGCTAATGGGTTTATCATAGGCTTATTATCCTCGTCAGCTCTTGTTTATGCTGTCAGTGATATTCTGAGAGTCCCAGCAGATCTACAACTGTATCCTCTCTCAGCTTCAGATGATACCGACATTTACACTGTTGTTGTTATTTTGCTGACAGCTTGTTATTCGTAAACCCAAAAAAAAATTCACATTGTGTTGTGCCCTCTCACAATAGAGCTACAAAAAAAGGAAGTGCTAAAGCAGCCGATGTTGAGAATAGTTGCATCAGCTGAGGCAAACAACATAATTCCCTGTTTCCTGGCTCGTGCTGCAATAACACTCCTCCCAAATGGTTGGTTGTTACCACAGAGGCGGCTCTGTTTCCAGGGTGGGTGAAATCACAGCATGGGTCTAATGTTGAACTAAAAGGCACCTACTGTAGATAGTGCATATCTGCCTTTCATTTCATATGTTCTCTCAGCTTTATATGGACCTATTTTTTCTCAATATACCCAAATGTTCTTCCACTCCGCAGGAAGTTTTTCCTTTTTTTTTCTTAACAGTCTCTCAAGTGCCTCAAGTGCACTTCTTTCCTCCTCCATGTTTCAAATTAAAGTCTCCATCACCGCCGCGCGTCCTTGGAAATGTTTATAGGGGAGTGCATTAGGGAAAAGTCAGAGCTGTTAGTAAGATGCTCGAGTTGAGTCAAGTATTTTCACATATGCAGAGATGAAGCTTATTTCCATAGAAATGGTCTCAGGAGGTTGTTGTGGAGAATTGTCATGCTGTTAAGGACTCTCATGGGTCACTCCACCTACATTAATGGCAACATTAGCTCCTGTTGTGCGTCGTAACTCTTCGGCAGCTCTTATGTGCACCTCAGACACTGACTTGCCCTTGTTTGACATGTAAAGGTGGATTTGTTTCACTGCTCCGCCAGCTGTGTGTTTTGTTTGGAGTACTAGTTGCTAATTTTAATTGAATCTAATTAACATTCATTTGATGCAAATGTTATGACTCCCTCGCCACTTCACATTGCTGTCAATCACCAGCTAGGGCTGCATTCTTCTGCAGTTTTATTTGGCCCACAGACCACATTTTTTCCTGCTATGGGTAATAAGATTAGAGCCCAGTGTGAGGCCGACACATGAAACCTCACAGAGCTTTTTCTGTTTGTTCAGCGTGCGCTCTCATTTAGCTCCGGAGCAGCCGAACTCCCTGGGTTCACAGACTGCCTCTCTGATGTGTCCCTTTAGCTAACAGGCTCTGGGGAGGCACTGTATGATGTAACTGATCTCAGTCAATCTCCACTGACACCATAGCTGAATTCAGCTCTTCTTCTCTTCTTTGCTCTCGCTTTTTTTCTCTCTCTCTCTCTCACTCTCTCTCTCTAGCTTTTACCACTCACTCATAATATGGCGTGACTTTGGTGCTAATAGTGTCACAGTCACTGCAACTGGAGCTTATGGAACACATTTCCAGACGTCTTGGTTGAGGTGATCCAACATGATGAACTTCACAGAGGGAAAAAAAACTAATTGTAATGTAAAATAAAAACAGAAAGAGAAGTGTATATAAGAATTAAGAATTAATGATCAAACAGAGAAAAATGTTTTTTTCAGCGAACAAGTCTTGTGCATTTTATTGCATGGATGGGTCATCTTAAATACGAGGCTCAAAGTGCCCTAATTGAGTTGCATTATTGGAAATACGCTCAATAAAATCACATGAGAGTTAACTATCAGTGCTATTAATGGATGCAGCCACATCAGTCTCAAATATGTCCATGCAGGGTTTTACATAAAATCTATACAGGGATTCATTTGTAATCAATTTCTTGCCCATTTTGCACTTGCTTGCCACAAAGGGCAAACAAGAAAGAGCAAAAAATCTCCTTGGCTGTACGCTATACAAACCTGCCATTTATCCACACATCAGCTTCTCTCAGAAGAAGAACAATGAATGGCAATAAGTTAAACTACACATTACAGAAACAAAGTATTCCTAAAATAAGGCTAACTATTAAACAATTTTGTAAAATCAGGCATTTTTTATTAAAATTGTCCATCAGCCTTAAACCCAAATAGATTTTAAATCTAAATAAAATATTACCTGCCTGGCTTTGATTAAATGTTCATGCAGAAAATCTTCAGAAAAATGAATATAGTGTTGATTCTGTCTTGAATATAACAAGATTAGTCTTAGTCTTAAATAAACAATCTAGTTTACAAAGCAATCCTGATGAAGCTTCAGTCGAAACATGTTGTTGCAGTTTTGATTTGATGCATAAACTTAAGGTGAATTTTGGCACAGGACTCTTAGTGCTCAACAATTTTGTAGTGTTTTTTTTTTGCTGTATGAGTTATGCTGTTATCCTGGGAAGAGACTCCTGTGAATTCTCTGCACGAAGCAATCCGACTTTGCTAATCATCTAGCTTTCTCTTAATAGGTATTTTGGATGAGGGTGTGACAACTATGCAAATCACATTACAGACTTATTTCTTTTCAGATCTGCAGTCGCTGAAAAAGAGATGAAATATTTCACTAAGAAAAACCAAAAGCAGTTACGTTGAAACACTTTTAACAACATAATGCATATGGTGCATGATCAGATTTCTTATTTTGGATATGAAAAGATAATATTTTCAGATTTTATGACTCTCTGGAATTGTACTTTTTGTTGATTTTTTATTTGTTGGACAGTTTTCTTGAACACAATTGCCTCAGTAAAAAGGAGGTCAAGTGAAAACTGTTGTTAAGTGTTACTTTTTCAATGAGCACCACAATCTAAATTCCATTCACCTCCATGGTATTGGGATAGTGGCAAAAATCTCAGGCGAATATTTAAAACCTCGGCACGTAAAACCACAACTATCTGCATGGCTCGATGTCTCCACACATGGGTAAAATTGTATCTTCGTAATTTGGGACAGCTGGCCCTTTAGATGCCGTTATTTTGGTTGTCCTTTCAGTTATTTTGAACTCTCTCGTGGAGGCTTATGTTGCTGGGTGAGTAAATGCTTTCCATATAGTGTGACATGATAGCGTGTCCTCATGTCATGAGCCGTGGTTGCTGAGATGTTCACAGCTGATAATGTATCCATATCCCTTACACCCGGGACAGATTAATTAGGATTTAGAAAGTCATTTGTGAAGGACTTTTACCCATCTTGTCTCTCCGAAAGAGCTGCTGTTATCGTATGTTTGCAGATGAGCTAAGATGAGCTGAGCATGTGGCTTCTGGGTGGGACAGACCAGTACACTGACGGACAGACATGCACATAGAGAGAGATTCATGGTGGTGGGAGGCTGCAGCTACAAAGAGACGGAAATACAGACAGAACCCTTGGAGTGCAAACCTGCAGGAATTATATCCACAGAGGTTGGAAAATGAGGTAATCAACGGCATTGCCTGCCTGCAGGACCTGCACAGTAGGTTTGAAGGTGTGTGTGTGTGAGTGTAAGTGTGTTTGTGTGGGTGTGGTGTGTGTAGCTGTCCTGGGTTTCTAGATAAGCTCAGGAAAACACGATTGGTCTCCAGCAATTGCCCCTATGCTACTGCTAATCCGCTAAAACTGACAGCTTCTGCTTACTTTTCCCTGCTGAGTCTGGTCACACATAACAACACCAGGCGCCAGAAAAACATGGGAATACACACCTATGATGTGTCCCGAAGGTTTTACTCATGCCATATCACAGACTACATCGGTGTCAAGTCATTACCATTAATGTTCTCAATGCAGTGCCTTTGAGAGTTAATGTGATGTGCGCTGAGAGGCGCCATGCAAAAAAAGTCACTTATTGATTGGGAGCTGTTTAGATAATCCTCATTTGTCTTTATTCAGCCTGCGATGATGGGAGCGGCAGTGTGCATCTGTCTTTTGTGGCAATTGCCGAGCGCCGCTGGCTGAATTGGCTCTCACTCAGTGGCATTAAAGAGTAATTGGCTGTGTTTGTACTTCTGTGAATCAATCAGGTTCTCTGTGGGAACTCAGTCTCCGCCGTGTTAAAACAAGGATGTAATGACAGGGAACGAATGAGCAACATCGCCCAGTCCTCCTCAGTTCTGTATATTGTGGAAATAGGGGCTGGAGGTGGGTATAGTGATGGGGGAGATACAAAGGGTAGCAGAGACAGGCAGTAAGTAAAGTAGATAAAAACAAGGACAAGCTGAAAGGCAGCAGTGCCTCTGCCAACATCCCTCTGTTAGCTGTGCCCTACGTAAAAGTTTGACAAAGCACATGTTAAGTAATCAACTTGAAAGTGCTCGACATTCCCAGCAGCACCTAAATACACCAGAAGACAGGATGATGCCTGTAGTTAAAACGGTGATTAAACCCCACTTTACTGTATGTCTCGATGTTCTGGAACATTCAGTGTACAGAAAATAATTCACTCTCATATATTACAAAAAGTAAAGTGCCGTTTTGATGAACCTTGAACTGTTGTTTGACAATGTAATTCAAGTTAAGGCCACTTGTATTACACGTATAAAGCCAAGAAACTGTCACAATTTGTACATGAATTAATCCATTCAGTATTGTGAAGTCTGCCAGAAATTCAATAAGTGCATTTCCTAAAATGTTAAGCTCTGCCTTTAAACTTTGACATAGTAGTACTGCTTTTATGTAATGGCAGCATCATTTCAATCTTAGGAAGAACTGAATGCACAGGGCTCCCATACATACAGAAGTATAATGGGTCTCTATTAACGGCTGGATCACCACCAAAATGTTACCAGCTGATCAACAGGTCAAGTGATATTTGTATTCCAAATTCTCGCCACTAGGTCAATGCTTCGATCCCCCAACCAGTCGGACAAATCTGAGTGTGGACAGTGAAACAGCAGCTCTTAACTCTCTGTCATTACCACAGCTGAAGTGCCCTTGAGCAAGGCCTCTAACCCACAACTGCTACAGTGAGCTGTGGCCAACAGATTAGACTACGGTTGCACTGTGCAGCTTCCAAGTGTGAATTCATGACACTGTGCAGGCTGTTCTCAAACACTATTTGTAGCTATACCTACGCAAAGTAATGCGCTGTAATTTGTTTACATCCCACAACATTTTTATGTATTTCATGTTATTGTGAACCAGGACAAAACAGAACAGCACTTCCGAAGTTATCATAACCCAAATGTTGACTTATTTCTCACATAACTTTTCCATTTCATTAGTTATTTTTGAATCATTGTATGACGATACATTGAACTGTGTGAGTGTGGAACATGGATTTCTTGGAGAAAAAAAAAAGAAGTACTGTTCACTACAGCAAAACTAACCAAGTTAAAGGATAATTCTGGTTTATCACAACTTGAATTCCGTACATGTGGTCCGCATGTTAATGCATGAAATTAATTGCTAAGATCTATGAGCTAAGAAAATAAAGATCCCAGTTGAAATAAAGTGGAATCATCCTTAAATAAAGGTTATAAACAAAAAGCTTCTTGCCTGCTAACAAACAAGCAGACAGACGGGCTGGGGTAAAAAAAACCAATAAAACCCCTCTCTTCACTGTTCAAACAGAGATAATGAAAGAGACGACAGTATTGAAAAGTACAGGCAGTATTGCTCGCCAAGCTCTGTCCATGTTGCTCAAAGACTGAGCATGTGAGGAGAGCTTCCCTGTGTGAGGCGGGTGGATTGACTCGGCCTACTGTGAAACTTGCACAGGTCTGCCGGAGTCACAGTGGGTGAGTACTCTGGTAAAAGGTCAGTGAAAGACCTGTATTGAATTACAGTTATTTCACTGAACAACAGTGTGTGTGTGTGTGTGTGTGTGTGTGTGTGTGTGTGTGTGTGTGTGTGTGTGTGTGTGTGTGTGTGTGTGTGTGTGTGTGTGTGTGTCTGTGTGTGCGTGTGTGTGTGTCTGTGTGCTACTGCTCCTCCGAGTACCTCCTTTCCCTCTGTGTCCCACTTCTCAAACTCTCTTCTGGGTGGCATCCATCTCTGCCATCTGCATCGCACTGACTGCATGTGCTCCAACACAGCCAACGCTCTCCTTGGCATCGCTCCATTCCCTTGCCTCATTCCTCATATGGTTATTTATCCCTGCTTATTCCCATTCAATTTCATGACCATTTCTGAGCTGTAGGGGATTGGGCTGGTAATCCTCGAGCCAGAGGCCTTGCTGGTTTGCTGCTCTGCATGGCCTATGGACTAAAATGTTCAAACTTTCTGCCTGAAAGCTCCCCCCTTTAATTAGCATGGTTTGGTGTTTTACCCCAAGCATTAGGACATTTTGCTATATCATATTTTCACACTTGCTAGATTGTGATATGGATATCAGATTGCAGAAGTGATTGGCAGGTTTCAATTTGCAAACATAATTGTTCTCTATCACACAGTAGAGCAGGCTATCCTGCTATGCCTTGTTTCTTGCTGTCGAGAAAAAAAGTATTTATTCATTAAGGCAAAGATCCTATCATTACTGTAATCTTTTCAATTACATTTCAATACAACTTTGACAGAAAAATCTCAATTTAAGCACTAAGATTGTTTTTGTAAAGCTTAGGGCTCAGACATGTAAACTTATCTCACAGTAACAGACTATCTGGTCTTTTAATTTTTTCAAAATGATGGGCTTGGATTTCTCAAATGGTGGGCAGTGCTCTCTGATGCTCTCTGGTACATACAGCACTTCCCAGTGGTAAACTGTAGCTGCAGTTGCAGTTTGAGTATGGATTATTTCAGAGTCACACTTTGCCAATTGCTGACCTTGTAGCACTCAGTCACAGGTTGTTACAGACGTCCATGCAGAGTAGTAGTCAAAGCTCACCTTCCACATCCCAAATGGTTTTCAGTACTGTAACCACCACCAATCAAACGCTGTCTTTGTCCCAATTCAATTGCCCCCTCTTTTGAAGGATACGGCCTATAAATGTGTTACTTTTGGAGCACTGAAGGATCCTTGTCAACTTGTAAAGTTGAGAATTTAAGTTAACCAAGAAGAAGTTGCACTTGAATGTTTTACAAAAATGTAAATAGCAGCAAAAGAGAGTTTAGTAATATGTTTTAACTTGGCAGTGTACCAAGATTCTCATAAATATGTATAAATGTTATTCCACTGCAAACCTATAGTGGTTAGCAACATAATCAGGCTGCCAACGGGAACAAAGTCTGATTTCCATTATTAGGACTTTACATTAGGGTTGTGTTATTGGCAAGAATCTGGCAATATAGGGGTTATGATTCAATATATTATGATACTGTAAGCAAGGCTTATATTGAGTGTACTTTTTTTGCAGTGGGATTTTCCTTTGTATTTATTACAGTCCCTTTAAATCCAACATTAGAACACAACACAACATAAACCACTGTATGCCACAAATCTTTGCATGTAAACCTTTAATAAAAAATCAATACAGTGTTTTTGAGAATCGCTACAGTATCACAAAACATAATATTGCGATACTCAAATGTATCAATATTTTCTTACAACCCTACTTTACATTGGCTTTTACATTGGTCAAGTGTTTTTTAACCCTATGATGCACAACATGGGTCCAAATAGACCCGAGTGAGTTTTAATTGTAAATATCTTTGCAATAAATTACTTTAATCATTCAGAATTCCTGGAATTCCTCAATTAACTTGTTTTTGATAATCACAAATTGTTATTTTCATTTTTACTTTCTTACTTTTTGAATAAAAATCACTTTTGTATCACTACCCTGCTAATGCGCAACATGGGTCCAAACGGACCCGTATTCGTTTCCTATGTTATTTCATGAATGGCTGAGTGTTTCTGTTTTCATTAAGTATTCATTAAATATCTTGTTTTTGATTACCACAAATCATTATTTTAATTTTTTCTTTCTAAACTAAACTAAAATAGTTTTTGTATCACTACATCAGGTTTACACACACGGGTCTAAAATGACCCGTATGTGTAAAGTGTGATAACAATGAAAGAAAGACTGCTGCGTTTGTTCTTTTTAGCCCATATCTTTCCTTTGCCCCTGTAATGTGCCTTTGGCGTGCCCTCCATGTGCATACATGCCTCACAAATGACACAATGGACAACTTCTTCACCAGTGTCCCTCTGGTTGAGAAGCTCCTGGAGAAGAACCTGATCATTGTGGGGACACTTCGCCAGAACAAGCCTGACATACCGCCTGTCATTATTATTACATTATTATTATTATTATTATTATTACAGGTCATTTAGCTGACGCTCTTATCCATATACAGTGAACTAACTACAGGGACAGTCTCCCTGGAGCAGCTCAGGGTTAAGTACCTTGCTCAGGGGCACAATGGTGGCAGCCCTGGTATTCAACTCTCAGCCTTCTCAGCCTGTTTGGAAGGCATACCACTAGACCACTAGGCCATCACCACCACGAAGCCATCCAAATAGAGGGAGAAGCATAGCTCAGCATTTGGATTCAGTGGCAACATGACCATGGTGAGCTATGTGCCGAAGAAGGGGAAGGCTGTTGTTCTCCTGAGCACCATGCAAAAAAATAAAATAATGATTTGTGGTCATCAAAAACAAGACATATAATGAATACTTGAAATATTAAATGATTAACTAAATTAATTTCCAAAAATATAGCAAAGAAACACTCAGCCATTCATTAAATCACATAGGAAACGAATACGGGTCCGTTTGGACCCATGTTGCGCATTAGCAGGGTAGTGATACAAAAGTGATTTTTATTCAAAAAGTAAGAAAGTAAAAATGAAAATATGTTGCGCATTAGAAGGGGTTTGCATAGCTTGTGGGTCAAAGGGTTAAATGAAATGCAGTATTAGCACCAGAACACAAACAATGGGTAGACCAAAGTACTTGGCAGTGGATCTGTAGAGATACTGACTTCTCCAAAGTAAACTTTGATTGTGTCTGCAAGAAAATACTATTTGAGCTTGGATGGGGACAGGCCGTGTTGCCCTCTTACAACACATTCAGTCTTGAAAGGCAGACCTCCAAGAAGTCAGAGCCCAAATTGGAACCCAGCTACCATCTGAACACAGATAATGAAAAAGAGATCTCTTTAGGTCACGTCCTGTGTGTTTTTGACGGAAGGTGAAGATAGGGCTTCGGTCGAGTCTGGGGACGGAGAGACGCTCCTCCTCAGTCTTCCCATTTTAGTCATCCCCAATCTGTTAATTACAGCAGAGGCCGCAGGGACTAATGATCCTGTTCCAACGGGTGGTAATGACACAATTATGACTGTGAGGACATCCGTCATCTCCACTTTGCTCAGACAGTGTCCTTGGCTGTTTAGACTCACACAGTTTTTTGTCAGTGAATAAGACAAAAGCTCAAATGACTGAGTGTCATTGAACTAAATGACTTACACATAGTTACTGAACTGACAGGGCTTGTTGAAAGATCCAGTGCTAGTCCTAAGTGATGCACAGACTGTATCAAAAGCGTACAGTACAAGTCATTTTGTTCTATATATACAGTATTTAAAGTGATGAATGGATGAATGAATATTTTGGCTCCGTCGTCCCTTTTTTGAGGGAATGATTAGATAGTTTATATGCCAAGACTCTAAATTCATCCTGAAGTTTAGCTTTGTTTGGGGATTGATTTTAGCCGTCAGAGTATCGTCAAGGATTTTCCCTTGGAGCAGTGATTTTCTGCTCCGCTCCACAAAGCACGACAGCTCAGAGTGGTTTATGACCCAAACGTTCTGCCAGGCTGTCTTACATTCACACCATATTTAACTGCTGACAATTAAACCCGCCAACAACCTTTCGTTGTAACTGTCACAGCACTAATTTAATGCTCTGGTGCAACCAAGATGAGCTGTGGCTTTATAAGGAAGCAGGGATGATGCCATGCACACATCATGTCTATAAAGAAAATGCATACACAGGAGTGATTTAATGTAGTTGAAAGTTATTACAGTGAGCATCCAGTGTTTGCCTTTGAAAAAATGCTTCAATCTTAAAGGGACAAACTGCAGAAAATCTGTTGATTTTTGAAGGACTATTTATTTATTTTTTACCTTAGTTAGAGTTTACAGTTTGCTGACATCTTGGTATTAACCGGAGCTTCAAATTTAAATTTTTGTAGACAGGTAGCTTGGGGGAATCTGATGTAAATGTGTCATGGCTGACTGTGCTAGCAGAATATACCGTATCTGTCAATCAATCAAACAAACATACCTCAGAAGATAACAGTTTCATGTCATTTTGGATGTATACAAAAACTTTCCTACCAAATTCAGCTCAGTCTTCCCTTGATGTCTGGATGTCTTTTGCCCTATAACCAAATGCTCAATATAATGCTGTTTTTATATGCTGTATTTTGTATTTGACCATATTTGACGGTCTGCAGTCTATCTGTCCCATGTCTGTCTCGATCGTTTTGAATATTATGTATGTATCGTGTCCTCTTCGACCTGCAGCTAAAGTAAAGCTTGGTTTGAGTGTGTTTGTGTGCTTTATATCTTCATCACACATTCCCTTTGCAGCATTGTTATCTAATCTCATTGTTGACCTTGCATATGTATACAGCTATACGTCTCCAAAAAGCTTGGCATGTTTTGGTATCAACAGCACCAAGTGCAAGAAGTTAAAGATATTTCAACTTCAAACTCAACGCTTCAAAGGGGTTTTCAATAGTCTCATAGCAACAGCGGAAGCCTCATCTAGTGCTTTCCCAAAAATATCTGCCAAACGCTCCCAGCTATGATACAGATACTCAAAGTACAAAGGGCCTCAGCTCTCGGCACCTGTTGCCCAGAATATGTCAACTGTGGCTGTCTTTGAGGAGTGTAGTTTAGCTTGGGTGCATGAGTTCAGGCTGTCGGCACAGGGAGGGAAGAGCTCATCCATTTATTTAGGGTTAACACGATTAAAGCTGCGTTTGAAGCACTAGCATTTACAATCCAGGGAAATCTTGGTTTCCTTCGTTGCATATATGGAGTAGCCACCCTCCAATAGAAGCAGGTATGAGGGGAGAGTAGTTAATTCTCTGCTATTTGCTTGTGCAAAAGAAAGTCTTAGTTCTTAGCTCACAGTTTCAACTATTATAGCTGATAACATTGGTCTGCTAATTTTAATTAATTTGTTTTCCACCTGTGGTCATTCATTTCTAGTTACCTTGTGAGAGATATCAGAGAAGTCCCACAAGCACTTTGTTGTATTTACCTACAGGGGGTTAATTAATTAATTACATTTCTCGCAGTCTTCAACAAAATGAGCGAATATGGTGTAAAGAGAGAGGTTAAGCATGTAATGACAGGTGTAGTCTTTGGATGTTGTCAGTGGAAGGTCGTCGCCAGTGAATAAACACAAACCTGTGTCGTCTGTTTATCTACACGCTCCCTGGCGAAAGGTTTTAAACATTAATTTCTCTAGCTGGCAGATGGATCCATTGAAAGGTTGAGTGTTAATAAAGAGCAGCTGGTGGAGTTTGGTTTGACCTTCGTGTGATGAACGTCCTGAAGTGAGTGGAACTCCCCAATAACAAGTGTATAACTCCTCTGATGGATGACTAACACACCTAGCTGGTGTACAGACACTCACACATGCAAGCACACTGGTGTTAGACATTTCTGTACTATTTGAATGATAGTGTGAAATCCAGTTCTGTACAAATGTATTTTGGTAATTACGACAAATGTCTTCTTCAAAGGAGAAGTTTTCTCCCCTCCCACACAGTCACACATGGAAGTTGCCCAGTACATTACATAACATTTATTTGGCAGAAACTTTGATACAAAGGGACTTTTTTCCCACTTATACACTGCAATCATGTAGTCTATTTTGCTCTGGAATGTTGCTAACTGAGTGAAATGACCCAGAATTCAGTGGCAGCCATTATAACAGCTGGTTGAATTCTCTAAATGCTAAAGAAAAGGTGCTTCAATGTTTCCTGTCTTATCTCCTTTAGCGTAGAATACACTGGAACATCCTTTACAAAAGAAAGGAGATAATGACGTCCCACAATTCCTTGCGCAGCAACATGAAAAACAACGCACCAGTCGGCGTCAATAACGAACCAAAGTTGCTATTTAATTTTACACATAAATTGAAAACTTCCCTCTTAGGAGGTGTGATTCTTATTTTGAACATGAATCTTTACTTGAATTAGATAGCATGGAGTTTGTCACTATATTCATTTTCAAGTGTTATAAAGTTGCTTTTAATCAAACAAGCATCCATAGCCTAGTGTAAATCCAGTCAGATTATTTTTTTAAGCACCGCAGTTGTCTTTTCCAAAGTCCTTATGAATTCTCCTTCACATCTTTGCATTACTTCAAGAAAAAGTGGTTATTAAAAGACTTAGGACATCATTTTGTGACTATTCGACTCATTGTGAGTAGTTTGGGGTTCTGCATTTTGCTAATTTCTCAACCCAGATTTATTCTGGGGATCGAACCGGCAGCATGACTGAAAATCTCATTTAAAAAAAAGCCAATATTGGCATGAAGATAAATTGCTGTAACTCTAATCAGGACATCTCCAACAGTCACAGTAACAGAGCAGGCCGAAGTTGTGACTGAGTGTCAGTGCGTCTGTGTGAGTAGGAGGTGAGCAGGCTCGAGGACAGCTGAGTGACTTGATAATTGAGCCCTGGGTTATTCACATGTTGGATCATTTAATGAGTCAACCGTTGAGAGGGCATCCTCTACTTGGGAGCTGTTGACTTCATTAAAAACAGTAATGGTGTGTAATGATGTGATAAGGGTTTAGCCTGTCAGAGTGCAGTAGCAGGGTGTTGACACCCAGCACCATTAACATAATGACAGGGCACATAGTATTGTTAGAGCATATGCTGTCTGTCCGAATGGCCGGGCTTGGGGTCAGTGATCAGGTTGACACGATGAATAATGTGTTGAGGTTTGTGCCACCTGCTTCTCTTGATGAATAATGTTGCTACACAAAGCTCAACTTCACCGCTCAATTTGAAATGTTGTGACTTACTTACTTATGTGTTTTGCAGATGTTTTTTGCAGTTGTTAGGACTGGGTGAAAAGGTGGACCCAAATGCAGAATGCAAATGGATGATTTTAACCAAAAGAGAGCTTTATTTACAAAAGCTAATCAAAAACCTAACAAGGTAACAAATAAAACGGAAACCACGAACCAGGGTTGACACAAGATAGCACGAGGCACGATGATACACATGGACCGCACACGGCAACATGCGTGTAACAACAATGTGACATGGAAGTACGAACCCACAAGGAACACTGGGACAGACAGGGATAAATACACATAGACACTAAACGAGGGGACGAGACACAGCCCGGGAAGAAAGGCAAAAACACAGCAGAAACAAATTAACCATCACAGAGAGGAAAAAACACAAGGACAGGAAGTAAAACAAGACATGACACAAGGGGATTGAACTTTACAAAATAAAACAGGAAACACAAATCCAGAGTCGTGACAAAAGTTCAATATTGTAGCCCAACCAGGATACGAAAACAGTATTTTATCCAAGCCATCCATTTAATTTACCTGTTTCCAGGAACATTTAGGAACTCAGAAACTTCCCCTAATACTAGCTCGTATCAATATTAACTTAGGACTGGGTTATTAATCACATTTTATTTTCATTTACAATTTGGCTTCCAACGGTTATGAAAACAAGATAATAGAGACAAAATGATTATTGTGCCATATTCCGTTTTGTAATGATGCTCTCGTTTTGTATTGTGTTATGAATCCAGCGCATCCCGGCCTTTCCTTTACAGTGGTGGGCTTTTAGCAGTTTGGAATATGTATGTTGAATGTAGTTTACCAAAATGTTAAATATATGTTTAGGAGTTTTCAGTAGTTGAGGGCAGTGCCCCACAACATACTTGATCTAATTTATTTTTGTCTAATAAGTTTTTTATATATTATTTTATGTATTGAATATTTATCTTTTGAAAAGTGCAGGTTGTGTGAATGTGCAATAACGTTCTTTATTTCCATCAAATGTTTTTTTCATAATTTATTAATATAATATAATATAATAATGTATTGCCATTATAGGGCTGGCTTTTTAGATCTCCTTTTCCACCCCTGCACGTCTCCATTCCAACATCCATTCAAACATCATAGTTGCACAATGCTAAATTACAACAAACATTATTATTATTAACATACATTAATGACCATGTTTTGTTGTGAAAACTTTCATCTCAAACAAACCAATTCCTTTTTTGCCCAATTAACTATCCAATGTCCAGACTTCAAGTGTGGTAGGAAGAAAATAAAAGGTGCAAAATTAACCTTTAGTTTGCGAATAAGTTCTTGGAGATCCTGGGACCATTTGGTCAACAAAGGACATTAAATATGCAGGCAACACTTAGGCCTAATTTACAAGTCGTCAATTCAAATATGCATGTCTTTGGGCTGTGGCAAGAAATTGGAGTAGCTAGATGGAACCCTAACACACACACACACACACACACACACACACACACACACACACACACACACACACACACACGTCAGGTTGGGTTTGAGCCTGAAGCCTTCTTGCTGTGAGCCACCCATTTATTTTAATGAGCAATTGTCATACATCCACCAGTGTGGGTCAAATGTGCTTACATCACTACTAGCCTTTAGGATGTTATTCATTCCCAGCATGCACTAGGCAGAAGGAAGAGATCAGACTCCATGAACCATTAACCGCTGGGTTTCAGTGCCACTACTGAGAATGCTCTGTGATGTAGAAAAGTGAGCTAATATATCCAAATGTGGTGAATAAATAGAATAAGTAGCAGCAGTGTGATATTAATACTCAAGCAGTCTTCCTGATTCTTCTGCTTTATGCACTGACATGAGATTGAGCACAGCGCCTTCAAAATTGCTCCCAATTTTTTTGATTGGCAGTAGGTTAAACAGTCTTCTTATCTGCAGACACATGATATATAATCACAGAGGGATGCTCACATCACATTGCCCCACCTTAGAGGCCGCTCTGTCCGCAAAGCCTCCATGAAAGGAGCTATCTGGCTATTAATCACAGGCGCACGCAGCGCTGCAGCTGTCACCTGGCTGTTAATGCGCGTGAGCACGTACAACCTTCCATCAGACCAGAGCTGGATAAGTTCAGCGGTCACTCAGCATTTTATTTTATGCATCATCCCTGCTAAATGTTGCTTAAACCAGCTTCCACTTTCTTTCTCAATCTCTCGTATTTTTCTTTATACCGAGCTACTATGAAAGGGAAATACACACTTTATTAGTGGACATAAGGTCAGGGGCAACATTTACAAACACTCTGTTGCTAGAATAATTTGGTTTTGGGTCAATGTATGCATATACAGGTCATTACTATTTACAATATCCTGAGTAAGCTCAGGCTCTGATTATGAGAAGCCCTGCTATGAGTGCTTTATTATCATATGTATTTAATGTGGCAGCAGTTTCCCATGTTGCATCTGACCTGTGGTTAGTCTCACCGTGTTTCATATCACTTGGGATCAAATACTGTACATCAGAACTCCCAACGATTAGTCGATCAACAGAAAAATAATCGCAATTCATCTAAATCTTCATGTCTTTGGGCTGTGGCAAGGAAACTGGAGTAGCTAGAGCAGGGGTCGGGAACCTTTTTGGCTGGGAAAGCCATAAAAGCCAAATATTTTTTAATGTATTTCCTTGAGAGCCATATAGTTAATACATTTTAATGGAACTTTATGCGTGCATTTTTTAAGAATAACACGTCTCCGATTACTAATAGCGGTATCTGTGTGTCATTGAACAGGTGCTCTTTTATTAAATGAACTAAACGCTTACGTTATTTATCTCATTTATGTGCACATTTCAGTGTTTACTGCACGGGTGTCAAACTCAAGGCATAACTGGCCCGCTGGTTTTGGTAAACACGAGTATCTGCTGCCTGGACCCAAGCCAACATACAAACTATCAAAACATAACGTTACATGGACCGTACAGACCCCAGTGCCACAGTAAACACACAGATCTCTGAGCACCACGTGAAGACTATAAGATAGCAGTAATAATTACACCGACTGTCTCAGCAGTCTGCTCTAATGAACTGACAGACAGACTGACTGACTAACAGGCAAACACAGGAGTAACTAATACACAGTAAATATATCAACACTAGAAGAGAGAGGTATATAGCTGTAGAATACTATACACAATGTAAAATACATTAGGATACTCTGAAACTTAGAATACAATACATGACAAACTATTACAACTAAAATATATATATATAGGATAACATACTTTAGTTTTGTTTTTTTAATAACTGATTTGATGATTGATTAATTTAGATTGTATGGACCCAGTAGTATAGGTGACATTCTGCGCCCTGTTTCTTTAGAGCATGTCGCTCAGAACTACACATTGAACCTTTAAATAGGCACAAACAATGTTTAAGTTCCAGTTCCATTGGGCAAGTAGCTCCTGTGATACCACGCAATGTGTCATAGATGTCTCATCACTTAACATCCTGAGGCACTTTGAAAGGAGAGGCAGGTAAAATAAAGTTTTGTGGACCTGACCGGCGTGGAGTGGACCCGATCTCAGCTAGGGACAGAATCAGTTGTTCCCTGAAGCTTTTCTGTGTTAACACGGGCCGATTCTGCAGTTTGCACATTCCTTTGTGAAGGATGAAGGCATTCACAGTGGCTATGTCCCCGAAATGATAAAACAGAGTCTTGTACCATTTGTGGGTTTTATGGAGGACATTGTAGTAGCTAATGAGTGCATCTGACAAGTTGACGCCCCCCATGTGCTGGTTGTAATCCTTGATGCAGCCTGGGACGGGCACCTCCTTCACCGTCCACTGTCCACCTGTGTCTTTCACTTTGCGCTTCACCATGTCATTGCTGTATGCCTTATGTAAAGTGGAACACATTGTTACCTCCCGGGTGTCCAACCACTTAACAAACAGCAACCCTCCTTTTCTGATCCACCGTAGAGTTCCCCTTGGGGTTTTCTCAGGCATGGCATTCCTTTTCATTCTTGGGTAACCAGCTACGTTAGAGCGAACAGTGCCGCATGCCCAGATTTTTCTTTGAAGGAGGTCGAGAGAAAGAGTTGGACTGGTGTAAAAGTTGTCCGTATAGAGCTTGTATCCTTTACCTAGAAAGGGGATGTTCAGCATTCTCATGACGGCATCATAGCTTACCCCCTTCCCCGTGGACTCACTTTCTCTTCCAACATACACAAAAAAGTTCAGGGTGTAGCCACAGGATGAGTCCGCTAAAACAAAAAGTTTAAAGCCCCATTTAGTAGGCTTGCTTTTGATGTACTGCTTGAAACTGATCCTTGCTTTGCTCGCCACCATCCGTTCATCTATGGCGATATGCTGGTGGGGATGAAAGAAAGTGTAACAGGCCTCCACAATCTGTCCATATAGTGGCTTTATCTGCCAGTCTGTCATACCCTGACGTCCCTTTCTTCTGGTCGTTGACCGCTTCAACTGCAGGATCATTCATGTGTAGGCTGCGGGAGATGGCTAGGAAGCGTCTGCAGGGCATGACGGAGGCAGGAAATGGCAGTCTGAACAGTTTAGCTCCTCTCCAGAACTGTTTCAGAGTTTTTAGCGGTACAATACCCATGTAGAGGACAAGGCAGATAAAGGAGTACATATCTGGTGTCGTGACAGTCACCCAGCTCTCCTTCTGGCCTTGGTACTTCTTTTTCCCGTAGACGTTGGTGTTTTTTACCAGTGTATCGATTACTGTCGTAGAGAAGAACAGCTGGAACAGTTCTAGAGGCGTGTAGTTTGCGGTTCTGTTCAGCTGCGGACCTACGTCCCTCTCAGGTCTGAACCGTGCTTGTGGAGGCTCGACATCTTCTTCATCAATATTATACCACCGGTCTCCATCGGCTTCATCCTCTTCCTCTCTCACAAGATGTCTTTGTGCTTGACTCTTTCCACTTTGGCTTTTCCTGCGTGGAGTGGATAATGTCTTTCCAGTATTAGGGGAGGAGGTGTTTTTTTTGGGTGTAGATGCATAGTGTATCTTTTTTCTGAGGGGACTCTGTTCCTTCTTCTTAGATGGGGATTTTAGGGGCGATGACACTGGCGAAGCAGAAACGTAGCGGCAGCGCTTCCTGGAAGATCTTTTCTTGGTTTGCTTACTGTTCCACTCCTCATCTGAACTGTCCTCCTCAGTGAAGTCTTCACTGTAAATAAAGTAGATGTTCAGGGATTTATTATATAGCAGGATAACATTCTTCTGGATGAAATTGTTGATTGCAACATTCCCCAAAATAATATTTTACTGGCAATATACATACTTATTGTATACTAGATTGGAAATTGTATATACCTTTTGTACTTATTTGCACTTATTTTATAATAAAATAAAAATACAATTACTACATAGCAATTTTAAGTTATATTCACAAAAGTAAAGTGAGATGAATTGGTCATAATAATGGCTAGAATAATGGCTAGAATAATGGCTAGAATAATGGCTATAATAATAATAATAATAATCCATAATAATCCATAATGATGCATGTCTCCTCATGTTGACCAAAAGCTTTTTTACTTGGTATAATACATTGGTGTGATATCAATGGAATCGTCATGCAAATTGTTTAATGAGAAATGTATTATGTTTTATAAAAAAATATTAAAAAAACAAATGTGTCGTGCAAATGTTGTGCACTATGCACAGGCACACGAATGTTTTGGTGAAGTTATAGTAGACCCACTTACAGAAATATCAAGATGGTTGACCGCCATGTGCACGCGCCCGGTACGTGCACGATCTTAATGTCACACAAGTCAAAAACTTTTTTAAATGGCACTTAAGAACAACAGAAGCTGCAGGTTTGTATGGTCAACGTGGACTTTCCGTGCAGCTCTTTGGTTTGCCTGCTGTGGATTTTGTACAAAGCGCTATTATGTAAGAGTGCCCCGGGAACTTCAACTCCTCCAAGAGGGTCGAGTAGCAGCATGCGCACATGAATAGTTGCTGCATCTGCACGAGTCTGCACAGGAGCAGGACAAGTGCAACAGGTAACATAAGTATGCTGTAATGTTTTAAATGCATGCACTGTTAGTCAGACCCGAACACATGGACACATCATATATAGTTTAGGGTGTGGGGTATTTGGTTGGACTGAAGCCAGCTCCGAGGGTCTGTACTCACGGATCGGAGCCTCGGGCCAGTACCCCCGGAATGTATTCCTCCTCCTCGTCCAGACTGCACTCGCTTTCAGAGTCCAAATCCGTGTGACGCTCCTCTAATTCATCCTCAGACTCTAATAGAAACATTCTTAATTCCGGCGTTATATGGCGTTTTCTTTGCAGCAGGTTTTAAGCAGTGTTGGCTGCTGTCCCCGTGGGCCCGGGGCTGCCACTCTGTGCACACGCCCCCTCCATTGATACAATGAGAAGAGGATTCAATTTACGCGGGTGCCTCTGGTCCGACCGGATGTCCCGGCTACAATTTACCATATATGGTTAGGAGGCTGCTGAGTGCAAAGTGTTTTCACAGTGTAAATATGACACTAGCTGCGAATAAATGACACGTGGGTCTAGCATAATTTTGCACTCCTGGGATTGACTAAGGAACAATTAAAATATTTAAAATGTTGGTCCTTGAAAGAATCAGTTATATTTTTTTCTCCTGGCTTTGTGCTTAATATGATGGTCAAATGTATTATTATTAGTGATGATGACATGATAACATCAGAAGTGTTCACCTTTGGTTTTAAAATTATAAATGTCGCATTCATATCTTCTTATCAATAGCACCATTTGTAGCCAGAACAGAAGAGCAGTTCATTTGATAACCTAGGTTTAATAGCTTTTAAAACACAGAAAAATACAAACTCTAACTTTATTATCAGATTATTTAGTATTGCTTCAACCTGTTTACTAAATTTACCTTGGGTTACAATAGAATGGAAGAGTGTTAATGTTCCAAGAAATGTCTTGACTAAAGCATGGCCTATTCTGCTGCTATAATTGATTATTTTAACGTGTTTTAAGTTTTCCAATTTTGTCTTAAAAGCCTGGAAAAGAAGGCAAGATAAATTGTTTAATTAGTATTTACTTTGATATTTTTACATACATACTTACTACATAGTAAATATTTCTGTGTTTTTGTAAAGTGATTTATTAATTATTTTCTACTCGATGATGATGTGATTATGATGATGCGGGCATCGGCACAACACTTTACAACAAATTATGTGCATGACACAACACTAAAAACTTAATTCACTAAACACATATTAATAAAATAATCAAAATATATTTGTTCTATACCATTTAAAATGAGCTATGCTGTTTAATAAGTGAAGTTTGAAAAGTGAAGCCAATGCAGACGTGCCTTAATACACTTGAATCCTCTCTAATAGCCAGCAAGAGGCGACTCCTCTGGTTGCAAGAAGAGGTCAGATTGTACAGAAGTCTGAGAAAATGACCCGACTTCTCACTTGGTTTATTACATCAGTAAACATTTTGCTGGTGAGTCTGTGGTCTCAATCGTTAGTTTAAAACACATTTCAATACAGTGTGATGTTCATTTTGTAAATGATGGTCCCATTTAGAGTAAAATAGACAGTAAAGCAGTGTATGCTTTAAAGCGTGGCTAGTTACCACAGTGTTGTCCAGTTTGACAGTTGTCCGTGTTTTCATCCTAGAACTTTCACAGTGTGTTTTCAGTTCATGAAAGCTAATTGTAACCTTTTGGTTGCCTAAAAATGTCTTGTTTAGCGCTATGGTACTTTGCTCCACCTTCTCGTGTCACTATCTGATTCCGAAAAACAAGATCGCAACGGCCAATACGACAAACTCGAGACATCAAAACCGTAGCTCATAAACCAACGGTTGACGTCATCATTGTATCGGTTCTTGAGATATTTTGGTTTAAAGGGTGCCCCGTTGGGTTACATTTAGTGCATGTTGTGTCTATCAGACTACCATAGGAAAAATAACAATATCAGCTTTCAGGAGTCCACACTGCTTAAAATGCGTGTGATTCAATAATCATCTATCAGTTTTAATGTTATTCTTAATGTATTTCTTGTTCTCGTGACTTGGTGAGTCCATATTTGGTATGTGAGTGCAGACACCTCTTATCTTATGCAGCGTATTTGCCAGCCGTGTGGGCATGACTTCTTGCACAAATATGTGTTTGAAAGTGCAGAGGTCTCAAAATCATCCAAGTTATTCAGAGTGAGTCTGACCAAGCGACTGCCGAGTGACCTTGCTTCCCGTTCCCCATTGAAAATCAGAGACAGTGATGTTTGCCACAGTGAAGAGGCTGCATTTGCTCCCACTCACTTTTATTGCACTATTAATAGAGTGTGGAAGAGATGAATGATGAAGCCCAAATTATGCTACTTATTCATCATGTGGAGAGCTTCAGTAAAGGTAGTCATAAGTGCGTTTACCATCCATCTGTTTTTATTCGCATTTCCAATATGCGCATATATGCGAGTGGAAATGCTTCTGCGCCGCTGAAGTGAAGAGAAGTAGTCCACACAGGTCTGATTTAATCTTCCTGACATTAATACATGAAACAAACAGAAATGTCATATTTCCATCCAGTTTTCTAAATAGTTTTTCACCTTTCGACATCCGATGAGCAATCTTTTAACTACGTCATTTTGTTGCTCGCTCTTCTTCTGTGTTTTTTTCCGACTGCACAAATGGTGCGATAAAATTAGCGATACATTTGGATTGGAAACCTTGCTGTAGTCAAAGGGTTTTGTTTGCCTTCTTTGCCCTCAATGTGTGACAACATATATATTATGCAGCTAAAGAGTCAGATCTGTAATGAATATTACATCAAAAAATAAAATAATAACAATCAACAGACCCCACTGTAAACACTTGGAACTACTTTCTACAGAAGAAATAGTTCCCGATGAAATGAATGCAGTAGAAATGGACGTTGAGTTCGGTTTATGAGATTTTATGGTACAGGTTTTTTTGACTACAGTTTATTGACTTAATTTAATTTAGGATAATAATATATACGACCTAAGTTTCCTCCCTGATAAATATTTTCTCAACATAATAATTTCACAGCACAACAAAATGTGGAAGCCGCAAACTTCTTTCTGTTTACAGTCAGAGTCATGAACAGGTCATGAATTATTTAGTCTGTCATAGCTGTGATTTCAAATTCTGGAAAGTTTAAAGGTCCCGCTTTACTCACATTTCAACCATGTCCCAAGATACCGCAAGAGTGCCTCATTGTTTATTTATTTTTCAAATAGTTGGAAATCCTGCTGTGCACAGGGTTTACAGAAGGTGCAGTTCCTCACAGGTACAGACAACAGTAACATGAGCTATTTTTAACCAGTAGGTCGATATACAGCACAATTAGAGTGTGATAACTGCTAAATCCAAATCAGGCTGGATTTTGACGTGATCCTCATTACATTACGTTACATTCATTTATTTAGCATTATTTTCTATTGAACCAAAATCCAAAATAAACACTCTTTATAAATATGTTTCATAAAGTCAGTGAAATACTTTTACGTTGTGTTTTACACAGAAGTTTGGTTGGAACACCATGTTCCCAAAGAACGAGATTGCGGGTACAAGCGGCCAAAATGGGTTTTCTCAGACGGGTGGCTGGCGTCTCCCTTAGAGATAGGGTGAGAAGCTCAGCCATCCGTGAGAGACTCGGAGTAGAGCCGCCGCTCCTTTGCGTTGAAAGGAGACAGTTGAGGTGGTTCGGGCATCTAGTGAGGATGCCACCTGGGCGCCTCCCTAGGGAGGTGTTCCAGGCACGTCCAGCTGGGAGGAGACCCCGGGGAAGACCCAGGACTCGGTGGAGAGATTATATCTCCTCACTGGCATGGGAACGCCTCGGGATCCCCCAGTCGGAGCTGGAGGATGTGGCCCGGAGAAGGGAAGTTTGGGGTTCTTTACTGGAGCTGCTGCCCCCGAGACCCGACCCCGGATAAGCGGTAGACGATGGATGGATGGATGACCATGTTCCCAGATATGGCCATCTTTATAAAACTGCTTGTGACCAAAATGCGCAGCTGTGAGGAAATATGTATTTAGATCCAGCAGTGGGTACATCTTAAATCTCGATACTCACAGTTATGTTGTTATTCCAATGCATATAAATGTATTGACTGATAGAAATTCTATTAGAAGGTGGACTAGTTGGAGACAAATAGTCTCATGTAAGGCCTTGTGCCAGTCTCCTGCAGCGTAAAATAAGGTATTGCAAATCTTAGGGCCCCTAATTGAGCTTTATTGGTAAATGTGTGATACATGTTTTACCAAAATTGCCTCAAATAATTGCATCAAGTGTTCTTGAAAAAGGCTCCCTGCTGCAGAGTAAGTCATTTCAGTGGTGGTTGTAGCCACGAGGCCTCTGAATGATGCATGTTATGGATGTCTCCTCTGTGTGCCGCTCTTTCAGGCCTGTTGTGGAGGGTGTGTGTGTGTGTGTGTGTGTGTGTGTGTGTGTGTGTGTGTGTGTGTGTGTGTGTGTGTGTGTGTGTGTGTGTGTGTGTGTGTAGGAAGGGTTGATGATGGCGACAACACTTGTCATATGTCCTCTGTGGGAGGCTTAGGGGCCGCTGCTCATCTTAACTGTGAATGTAATCTCTGTTCATGTTTAATAGAGTAGCTGAATTATTCTGGCTTTCCAGGTTCTGGAAGTGACAATTTAGTTTGTTTTTCTGAATAAGGTTAGGTGAAAGACTTAGATGGACGTGAAACTCGCCCGGTTGACTCTTGAGGCAGAAAACATTATGGTTACTTTGATAACAAAGTATAAGGTACAAGCCTAAAACCATTAGGAGAGAGTCAACTACAACCATAAAGCCTTTTGGTTAGATACTAATAGCAAGCTGAAGCTAAAGATTAAACTCCACTTATCACTTATTTTGGTTTTTAGTTTTTAGCTCTGATCAGCACCTCTGACTGGCTTCTTCTCCATATCAATGGAAGATGAAGCTTTTGGTTACAATTAGGACTAGTGAAGTTGAAATATTTATAGCCAAAAGACTTTAACATAGACTGCTCCCATATTGTTTTGTTTACAAACACTGAAGTTTTCATTAAAATAAAACCTTAACTGACACCGTCCTCACCAGAAAATACAAAAATAGATAGGGTTAGTCACGTGTTCAAATGCCAAATGCAATCTTTGTTTTGGTCTACCTGATAAGGACCACTTTGTTGTTGTGCAAATTATGACTCTTATCTGTCAGAAACAAAGGCGAAGGTGACATGATGTTGTCACAGCGCTGAAAACTCTTTTAGAGAGGAGGTCAAGATGGGCTGGCTGGCCATAGATAGTTTTCTACCAACAGTCAACAATGATTTATTAGTGTTTTTCTTCTTAACCTTAACGAAGTAGATGTTATGCCTTCACCAAACCTAACCAAACCTTAGCCACCGGGGTGGGAGACTGGAGAACATTCATATGAATTGTTTTTGTAAGTCATTTGTATTGATTTGTAATGAAGGGCATCATTTGGAAGACAATGACCTATTTTCCTAAAATCTTTTCATTAAGTCTGGAAAAACAAAACAATAACGTTCGCTATTGTGCTGGTTGTGTGGAACTTGACATAAAGCGCTTTTAGTTAAATGAAAAAAGCACATTGAGAGACAGACAAGAAGAAGATGTACCCTTGGGCTGTGTGGAACACTAGTGGCGTGGCCGGGCAGCCCTCAACGTGCCTGCGGCTTTCATAACTGTTTTCTCGTATTAAATATATATGGTGCATAATGTATATTGCATCAATTTGGATGCCTTGCCCTGTTGTTTTCAACTGCTGTGTAAATACCTGTCAGGAAACGGTCAACCTTGACAGAGTTTCAGCCTGTGGTAAAGCTTCATGCCATGCCTCTAAAACTTTCATGACCCAAGTGTGTGTGTTTGAATGAGAGAGTGACATAAAGGGTTAAAAGAAAAGCAGAGAGATAAGGAAAGAACAGGCCAAGAGTGTTGTTCTTTAGCATCCATCATCTCTCAGCAACATCCACATGAATGATTCAGACCACTGCAGCAAAGTCTGCAGCATCTGCTGCTCTCCGTGCTCCCGAGGATTTCTGCTCTCACTGCCGCCTCGCCTTCTGCTCATCTACACCTCCATCTTTATTTCATTCTACTCTCTTTTTCCATTTGCTTTCCTCCTAACCAAGGAAATCTTCGCACCTCCTACTCTCAGCCCACTGTGCTCGCTGCTCACTCAGTCACCTCATGCAGCACACCTCAGTCTTCTGATACCTACCGCCCCCCCCCCCTTATCTGTACTTAACGAGTTAACTTATTTAACTTTTCCTTTGGGCGTTTTAATTATGTAGGTGTTATTACTATTCACAGCTGCACAACCGCACAATTGCCCTTCTAGGGACAACTAAAGTTCTACTTGACTTGACTACTGTGTGCGTGTCTCTTAGTTTTATTTGGCTCATTAAGGTTGTGTTCACACTGTAGTTGTGGTTGCCTTAGTGCCCACAGCAGTATGTTACAAACTGACCACGAGAGGTAGTTGTATGTCTGCTGAAGAAACCTGATTACGTGGCCATGTGTAACTTCTTCAAGGTTATGACTTCTAAAAGACAAATGTTCAAACAAAGACACGTTTTTTGTTGTACATACAATCCATTCTGATCTTAGTCCATAACGTTGTGTGATGGCTGATAAAAGTGATTGTTTTTGGGAGGGGTAGGAAATAAATCTGATTACTAACCAAACCACATTACTGCTGAAATTCAATGTTTCAGAGATTAAATATTATTCAATGGTAGTCCGCCTGTTTTTGCACATCAATTTGAGACCATGTAGACTATTGTCACGCTGTCAGAGTTTGCCAGTTTTCAGTCCCTTAAGGAGTTGCAGATAAGAAATAATTCAACCAAATACTGTATAATCTCAGACGAGTTTGCATTTTGAGTTGGATTTCAAACGGTCAAATCAGAAGAATGATTGTGAATTTTATTAACTGCCGCACTTTTCAAAATAAAACAATCCAATCTAGAACTGCAAAATCAATCCTTTGACTTCAACAAAACAACTTCTTTGCAAAAACCTTAACCCTCGAGGGAAATGTTGTCAGCCCTGGCTCTGCAAATTGGAAACCAACAAATTGGATTGGACCGAGTCACATGCTATACAGACTGTTATTTTTTACATTCATAGCTTCTATTGAGGTTTTGAAATTGAACTTTGAATGTCCGTCAATACATGTGCTTTCCTGTGACAACAGTTTTTTTAGTTGCAGTGAAAATGTTGTTTTTGGATGTCAAAACGATATCAAATGTGGATTGAAGCAGGATATTTTGTTAGATAAAATACATACATTTTGGAAATGATTACATTCATCTGTTTTCAGTAAATGTGGACTGACTGAGACAATTGCAGAGATGGGGACTCTTATCTCCTGGACGCTCGCTGTGTGTGTGTTTTTGAGAGTGAGATGGACCGAGAGAGGGAAGAGAAGATGGAAGGCGGTGTATTTCACACAATGTTTCCGTATAGTGTTTTTTTCTAGGAAAAGTGCTGGCAGGGCGCTGGGGAGCGCTGGGGAGCGCTGGGGTCCTTTCTGAAAAGTTCAGAGATTTTCAACTGGAAGCGCTTGGGCAAAACAGACACAGCGTTCTGAATAAAGACTGCTGAAAAACACCCTATATGGACCCTCAGTTACTAGTAATAATTTCAATGTTAACGTTAAGAAAGAAGCTTCAAACTATTCGGTACAGCCCTGGAACATTGTTCTAGCAGAGGAAATATCAACAACCTTTCTCCACAATCGCAGACTCAACCTTTAACCAATCCATCAATAACATCAAACTAACAATCCAGTGCAACGTCTGTGCATACACTGAAAACATCACATTTTCTCCCTTAAATTCCCCACAAATGTGTCTTTTTAAGTTACTAAAAATATGCATTTCAACTCCACTTTGAACAACAACTAGCCCTACAGTAAATAAGACCACATTCTGAGAATGTATTTTAGCCAGCAGGGGGTTAGAGGTATCATTGTAAAGCAACACAATGTGAACATGACATCCAATTTTTTGCTTTGACCTGATTACTGAGAGTAATCAGCATTTTTATGAGCATGAAAGTGTATTGAGTTTCCTTCTCATTCACAGGAAAAATCAAGCCGCATTGGCCTCGCTGTGAATAGAGCATTTTGGAAAAATGTCACATCGCAGTGAGAGAGAGATGATAGGAGACGATGGCACTTCCAAAAGTAACGGCCAAGGAGCTCATTAAATGTCCAGGCTGAACCCTTTTCTTATCACTTCTGTCCTTTCAGCAAAACCCTCAGGCCCAAATGGAGATTCAATCCAAGCTATAAACTGGTTGCTATAAGCTATAAACTGGTTGCTATAAGCTATAAACTGGTTGCACATTTTTAGAAGATCGCTCAAACTCAAAAATGCTTTCTACTTCAGACTGCTTGAATTGAGCAGACGACAAAGTCACCCCAGCTCAGGTTTCAACAAATAACCTGTAAAAAGTGCGACGAAGAGACCAAAGTGAGATTTATTAGGATGTCGTGGAAGCATCCCCAAAACACTATGGCATGACTTTATGACAGCCAGCCCAAATAACTATTTCTTCATGAGTTGACAATTGAATTAATGTGACAACTTGATCACTATGGTCTTCAAACGTTTGTCAAACTTGGATCAGATAAAGTAACTTGTTATGATTACTGTAAGAAAACAGAAGACACACCACTAGTAATAAAAATGATCATTTACAGGATAATCAGAATATTTGCACACGTTGAATCCTTCCAGAGAAATGCCAAACCATTCAGTGACTTTTGTTAATATTACTTTAACTGGATGTTACATTAAAATCTGTGCATTAGAAATCCTCTGTACTTTTCATTACACAAATAATTTTCCCTTTGCAGTTGTAGGCTTACTATTGTATTAGGTCATTCTTATGTCAGCTTTTGCATGTAGAAATACTTAAAATCTCAAAAGACATGCGTCAAGTGAGTAAGTTTATGCTTGTTCTCTATTCTATTGCATATAGTGAATGCATTTTTATTTTTCCTGCGTCATATCTCAAGAGTGGAATTGACAACATTCTGTTCTGTAGCAGGTATAAAAGGAGTTTGGTTAGCAATGGATTCATTTAGTACAAGGCCGGCGAGTGAATGGTCTTTATTAGCAGAGCTTTCAGCCTCAGAGTATCATCGGAGCAGCGTGAACAGTACAGAAATACCACAGAATAAAATGTAATATGGATCATTTTGGAAAGCTCTTGCCCCACTTACACTTGCCATTTCAAATGTCTCGCATTCGTATACAATCCAGTGGAGATTTCATACATTTATGTTCACACTTATACTGTGTAAATACTGCGTATTCTGCACTATATATGCATCTCCTTTGGCCAGTTCACAAATCTGATTGTTATTCATCTTAGTTCTCCCAGGCTACATGTAAATCAGAGTAAACCAGAGGGAGGTGGTAAGATGCCGAAAGCTGTTTGACAAATGCCAAAAATATTAGCAAAATAATCATCAATGCACTTTAGCAGTATTGTTAGAACAATAAGATGTTAACAATATCCATAAACTCAAACACATAGATCACATTTATTAACTTTGTGCTGTTGCTTTAATGAGATAGGGATAACATTGACTGTATAACAAGATAACAATGGCTATTTTAAGTGTAACTTTTACGGCTGTTATCACAATGGAGAGAGCAGCCCTTTTCTCCATCTTGCTTATGGCATAGTTAATATTATGAGGTAAACATTATGTCTGTGTCTGGGAAAGACGGATCCTTTTATACCTTTTCAACATCTGACATGAATGTGTCTCAAATGCTTTTTGGATGCATTTCCACTGCAATTTCTTTGATATCCAATACTTGAAGCGGGGTCACAGACAAATGACTTTGTCATTTAGCTGTAGATACTCGTTAGTACCAAAACAGTTGGGAACAGAAAAGACAAACATTGTCTTAGGAGTTGCCTCACCCGCTTCAAATATAATGTGTTATGAATAAATCAGTGACTGGCGCATCATATTCCTGAGTCTACAGCTGATTCGATCAAACTCCTAATAAAATCTCATCTCCTTTAGAAGTGTGATAGTGAATCAAACGTGGAAGATGTTGTTCACATCTCTGTCAGCACTTCAGCCTGCAATCATTGTCCTGAAGATCTGATCATCGAGGGTTATTGTTTGAAGAAACAGATGGGTCCCTGTGTGCTGACTTGCCCTCTCAGTGCTACATGAGAGGAACATACAGACCGAACAGATTCAGTTCCAGCAGCTATGTAACGTTCCTCTGCTGCTGCAGGGACTCTGCTGTCCTGCAGAGTAGACGTCTGTTCGGTCCTAATTGTTGCTATAGCACCTAACAATCACCCAGTGCAGACATGGGCAGGCATGTACATTAAGAGTCATGTGAAAGGCACACTGCAGTGTATAATCCACGCTCCCTCAGGTGTACCAGACACAGTGAAATTATACTTTAAAAAAAAAAAATTAAATGGCATGAATGTAGCGTGTTTCACCTTTCATACCTTGCATGTCTCTGTAATACACATATCAAGTTTCATAATTAATAATAATCATAACATTATACTTGTATAGCGCTTTTCTAATAACTCAAAGATGCTTTAATTTCCCTCAATTTGCTGGCGTTGTCTTCATTTAAAACAGGGGTCGGGAACCTTTTAGCTGGGGGCTGGGAGAGCCATAAAAGCCAAATATTTTTTTTATGTATTTCCTTGAGAGCCATATATTCAATACATTTGAATGCAACTTTATGCATGCATTTTTTTAAGAATAACACATCTCAAAGGACTAATAGCGGTATCAGTGTTGCATTGAACAGGAGCTCTTTTATTAAATAAACTAAATACTTACGTTATTTATCTTATTTATGTGCACGTTTCAGTGTTTACTGCACGGGTGTCAAACTCAAGGCAATTATGACTTCTTATGTATGTTGTTGTTGGTGTTGTTTTTGTTGTTGTCCTGCATTTTAGCGCCTTGAGATTGCTTTTAGCTTTGTAAGGCGCTTTACAAATACAATTTATTATTATTATTATTATTATTATTATTATTATTATTATTATATCCGGCGCGCGAGAAAATATCATATGTCTGTCATAACTGGCCCGCCGGTTTTTGTAATTAAATCAATGCATGGCACAACCACGGGAAAAGACATTTGAGGAAGTATCTAAATGTGTGAATGAAATTAAAGTTTTTGGAAAGCAAAGGGAAACACAGCACAGATCTCTGGGACGATGTGAGCGGGACTGTTTGTGCGACACAACGAAGCATCGCACTGTTAAACCTGCAGCTTCAGGGCCGTGTGATTGCAGCTCAGAAATGTAAATTGAACTGCTCAGCAATCCATTTGCAGTTGACTTAAATATGTTCCATATCTTTTTGCACTTTATCCAATATGTGTATCCTGTTCAATACATGTGGACCGTGTTTGGCCCTCGATGTAGTCCCAGTTTTTAATGTTGGCCCTCTCTGTGATTGAGTTTGACCCCCCCGGTCTACTGCTTACTTTGCGCAGTTTCTCCTACTGCTGCTCCGCCCACGTGTGTAAGTGTGTGCACTGTGCAGTCAGAGACAGAGCAGAGGAAAGGAGAGGGGAGAACTAAAACTAAATCTGCTGCTAAATGTTTTACTTTAAAATGACACAATATAATTATTTATTACTTGTTAATCATGTTAAAAAATGTCAGCTCAAAATTGTCTGCGAGCCATATCGCGTCATCGAAAGAGCCATATATGGCTCGCAAGCCATATGTTCCCGACCCTTGATTTAAAACGAAGAACAAACGTCAAGAGTCTGTCCTCATTCGCCTGTGTTTGTTTGCTTTCTGCCTTCCGTTTCAATTCTGCTCTGTAGTTCCCCTAAAGACATCATGCTGCTCTGTTACCTCTGCTGTGTTATTTTCATTGCTTAGTAATGAGCAAGTGTCATGTCGACACACCTTCTGATTTGAAGACAATGACAATATGAAATTACAGTGGTTCACAGAGGAAAGGAAGCTGTGATGTTTTTCTTTTTCTAGCCCAGTAGAAGGTTTGAGAAAAATGTAGCAGCGACGTGTTTGAAATGAGTTTGTCTTTGATCCTTCGATGTTCTGGTGCTCTGACTTTCTCAGAGAGGTCGACATGGGACAGGTGCCAGTTTCATGACCCAGTAATGCCATGTGGAATCATCTGTGGGTAGAGTACGGATAGTAAAGGGAGGAACAATGTGTGTTTAACTTCAGTAGTAACCTACTTAAATTAGTCAAGTGACAAAACTGACACTCTGCATGAGTATACAAGTATTTGATTGACACGTTAATTGATGAATCTAAAGTGGAGCTTTTGGTGCAGAAAGGTTGAAGAGTCTTTTTCAGATCCATTATATAATCGGTATATATTTCCCTTATTACAATGGAAAAGATGGCTGCAGTTTGTTATCTGAGTCTATTTTATCAGGTCCTTAACCCTAGGCTGTTTTATACCATACTTTTCAATAGCTTTATATAAAGGCTTATGGCATAGTCCACCTCAATATCCAAAATAATTCATATTGGATTGGATTTTGCACCTCATGATTTTTGTCAAATGCAGGAAGTACTGGGTCTTTTATGTCACAAGGCGGGAAAGTAAAACATTTATCAATAGTATAATGCAAGATTGTTTTAATGGATATTGTCACCTATTTTATTTTTCCTTTTAGGATCCGCATGTTTGGAGTTGTGAAGCTACATTATTTACCAGGCTTTGGGTGATGCAAACACAACGTGTAATGTAATGTTGTCAGTTAGTTAGCTGTGATCTAAACCTCATCCCCAATTATTTTGCCTAAAGTTTTTTACATTTTGGTTAATCTACACCTTAAAAAATCATGCTGGATTAGTCCAGTTCCTGCTTGCACTGTAACCATGCATGTACCAATAACCAATTGGAGTATTTTGATTGTAAAATTTTCAGATTTTCGAATACATTTATCTGTGTTTTACATTCATCTAATTTGATTCTACCAGTATGTGTATGACATCTCATCTCTTCAGTTTGACTGATTCATGACCTTGCGACCCACACATCAACTGGGTGCTAGCTTTCCTCCAGATTCAATCTTTTTTTAGGGTGGGAAATCGCAGAGGGTAGTAGAACTAGAGGGAGGATACCATGGTTGCTGGTGAGAGACACAAAGCAAGGCTTTAAAGAGTGAGGGGTTTGGGAGAGATTGATGAGACCACGTGTGCAGATGAGAGAAATGGAGTGAGAGTGGTGAGCTATAAAGGTAGCAGCATGCATTAAATTCAGTCGGCGAGAGGCTGTTGTCGGTTGTTTCATCTGGAAACAATGAAGCTGGTCTAAATGTGGCTGCAGGCTGAGGTGGGAACCTCCTGTGATCAATAATATGTCTGGTAGGTCTGGGCTAGAGATTTAAAGAGAAAAGAGTGCTCCCCTCCACTGGGAGGTGTTTAATCCTATGAGATGTAGCATCAAAGTCCAAAAGACCATTCTATTAAGGTACTAGACACGTTCACAAAATGAGGAGGCCTAACACGGTTCATGAAGAGACCTGAAGGACACCAGGATTAGTG